>NC_134507.1:40341049-40512246 GCF_027942865.1 Odontesthes bonariensis | reverse complement strand
TTGATGCATTTTTTTGTCTCATGAACATATCATGAAGTATAACCTGACTGTCATGACACCATTATGACAGTGTATTGAAGATATTTTTTGGTCTCAAGTAAAGTGGTCACATTTTGATTTCTCATGAACATATCATGAAGTATAACCTGACTGTCATGACACCATTATGACAACGAATTGAAGATATTCTTTGATCTCAAGTAAAATTGATGCATTTTGTTGTCTCATGAACATATAATGAAGTATAACCTGACTGTCATGACACCATTATGACAGCGTATTGAAGAAATTCTTTGATCTCAAGTAAATTGGTAGCATTTTGATATGTTATGAACATATCATGAAGTATAACCTGATTGTCATGACACCATTATGACAGCGTATTGAAGATATTCTTTGATCTCAAGTAAAGTGGTCACATTTTCATTTGTCATGAACATATCATGAAGTATAACCTGACTGTCATGACACCATTATGACAGTGTATTGAAGATATTCTTTGATCTCAAGTAAAGTGGTCACATTTTCATTTGTCATGAACATATCATGAAGTATAACCTGACTGTCATGACACCATTATGACAGTGTATTGAAGATATTCTTTGATTTCAAGTAAAATTGATGCATTTTGTTGTCTCATGAACATATCATGAAGTATAACCTGACTGTCATGACACCATTATGACAGTGTATTGAAGATATCCTTTGATCTCAAGTAAAGTGGTCGCATTTTTATTTCTCATGAACATATCATGAAGTATAACCTGACTGTGATGACACCATTATGACAGTGTATTGAAGATATTCTATGATCTCAAGTAATGTGGTCGCATTTTTATTTTTCATGAAATTATCATGAAGTATAACCTGACTGTCATGACACAATTATGACAGCGTATTGAAAATATTCTTTGATATCAAGTAAAATTGCCGCATTTTGTTGTCTCATGAACATATTATGAAGTATAACCTGACTGTAATGACACCATTATGACAGTGTATTGAAGATATTCTTTGATCTCAAGTAAAGTGGTCACATTTTCATTTGTCAAGAACATATCATGAAGTATAACCTGACTCTCATGACACCATTATGACATCGTAATGAAGATATCCTTTGATCGCAAGTAAAATTGACGAATTTTGTTGTCTCATGAACATATTATGAATTATAACCTGACTGTAATGACACCATTATGATAGCGTAGTGAAGATATTCTTTGATCTCAAGTAAAGTGGTCACATTTTGATTTGTCATGAACATATCATGAAGTATAACCTGACTGTCATGACACCATTATGACAGTGTATTGAAGATATACTTTGATCTCAAGTAAAGTGGTCACATTTTCATTTGTCATGAACATATCATGAAGTATAACCTTACTGTCTTGACACCATTATGACAGTGTATTGAAGATATTCTTTGATCTCAAGTAAATTGGTCACATTTTCATTTGTCATGAACATATCATGAAGTATAACATGACTGTCATGACACCATTATGACAGCGTATTGAAGATATCCTTTGATCTCAAGTCAAATGGTCACATTTTCATTTGTCATGAAAATATCATGAAGTATAATCTGACTTTCATGACACCATTATGACAGCGTATTGAAGATATTCTTTGATCTCAAGTAAAGTGGTCACATTTTCATTTGTCATGAACATATCATGAAGTATAACATGACTGTCATGACACCATTATGACATCGTATTGAAGATATTCTTTGATCGCAAGTAAAATTGACGCATTTTGTTGTCTCATGAACTTATTATGAAGTATAACCTGACTGTCATGACACCATTATGACAGCGTATTGAAGATATCCTTTGATCTCAAGTCAAATGGTCACATTTTCATTTGTCATGAACATATCATGAAGTATAATCTGACTTTCATGACACCTTTATGACAGCGTGTTGAAGATATTCTTTGATCTCAAGTAAAGTGGTCACATTTTCATTTGTCATGAACATATCATGAAGTATAACCTGACTGTCATGACACCATTATGACAGTGTATTGAAGATATTCTTTGATCACAAGTAAAATTGATGCATTTTGTTGTCTCATGAACATATCATGAAGTATAACCTGACTGTCATGACACCATTATGACAGTGTATTGAAGATATTCTTTGATCTCAAGTAAATTGGTCACATTTTCATTTGTCATGAACATATCATGAAGTATAACATGACTGTCATGACACCATTATGACATCGTATTGAAGATATTCTTTGATCGCAAGTAAAATTGACGCATTTTGTTGTCTCATGAACTTATTATGAAGTATAACCTGACTGTAATGACACCATTATGTTAGCGTAGTGAAGATATTCTTTGATCTCAAGTAAAGTGGTCACATTTTGATTTGTCATGAACATATCATGAAGTATAACCTGACTGTAATGACACCATTATGTTAGCGTAGTGAAGATATTCTTTGATCTCAAGTAAAGTGGTCACATTTTGATTTGTCATGAACATATCATGAAGTATAACCTGACTGTCATGACACCATTATGACAGCGTATTGAAGAAATTCTTTGATCTCAATTAAAGTGGTAGCATTTTGATATGTTATGAACATATCATGAAGTATAACCTGACTGTCTTGACACCATTATGACAGCGTATTGAAGATATTCTTTGATCTCAAGTAAAGTGGTCACATTTTCATTTGTCATGAACATATCATGAATTATAACCTGACTGTCATGACACCATTATGACAGTGTATTGAAGATATTCTTTGATCTCAAGTAAAATTGATGCATTTTGTTGTCTCATGAACATATCATGAAGTATAACCTGACTGTCATGACACCATTATGACAGTGTATTGAAGATATCCTTCGATCTCAAGTAAAGTGGTCGCATTTTTATTTCTCATGAACATATCATGAAGTATAACCTGACTGTCATGACACCATTATGACAGCGAATTGAAGATATTCTTTGATCTCAAGTAAAATTGATGCATTTTGTTGTCTCATGAACATATTATGAATTATAACCTGACTGTAATGACACCATTATGATAGCGTAGTGAAGATATTCTTTGATCTCAAGTAAAGTGGTCACATTTTGATTTGTCATGAACATATCATGAAGTATAACCTGACTGTCATGACACCATTATGACAGTGTATTGAAGATATACTTTGATCTCAAGTAAAGTGGTCACATTTTCATTTGTCATGAACATATCATGAAGTATAACCTTACTGTCTTGACACCATTATGACAGTGTATTGAAGATATTCTTTGATCTCAAGTAAATTGGTCACATTTTCATTTGTCATGAACATATCATGAAGTATAACATGACTGTCATGACACCATTATGACAGCGTATTGAAGATATCCTTTGATCTCAAGTCAAATGGTCACATTTTCATTTGTCATGAACATATCATGAAGTATAATCTGACTTTCATGACACCATTATGACAGCGTATTGAAGATATTCTTTGATCTCAAGTAAAGTGGTCACATTTTCATTTGTCATGAACATATCATGAAGTATAACATGACTGTCATGACACCATTATGACATCGTATTGAAGATATTCTTTGATCGCAAGTAAAATTGACGCATTTTGTTGTCTCATGAACTTATTATGAAGTATAACCTGACTGTCATGACACCATTATGACAGCGTATTGAAGATATCCTTTGATCTCAAGTCAAATGGTCACATTTTCATTTGTCATGAACATATCATGAAGTATAATCTGACTTTCATGACACCTTTATGACAGCGTGTTGAAGATATTCTTTGATCTCAAGTAAAGTGGTCACATTTTCATTTGTCATGAACATATCATGAAGTATAACCTGACTGTCATGACACCATTATGACAGTGTATTGAAGATATTCTTTGATCACAAGTAAAATTGATGCATTTTGTTGTCTCATGAACATATCATGAAGTATAACCTGACTGTCATGACACCATTATGACAGTGTATTGAAGATATTCTTTGATCTCAAGTAAATTGGTCACATTTTCATTTGTCATGAACATATCATGAAGTATAACATGACTGTCATGACACCATTATGACATCGTATTGAAGATATTCTTTGATCGCAAGTAAAATTGACGCATTTTGTTGTCTCATGAACTTATTATGAAGTATAACCTGACTGTAATGACACCATTATGTTAGCGTAGTGAAGATATTCTTTGATCTCAAGTAAAGTGGTCACATTTTGATTTGTCATGAACATATCATGAAGTATAACCTGACTGTAATGACACCATTATGTTAGCGTAGTGAAGATATTCTTTGATCTCAAGTAAAGTGGTCACATTTTGATTTGTCATGAACATATCATGAAGTATAACCTGACTGTCATGACACCATTATGACAGCGTATTGAAGAAATTCTTTGATCTCAATTAAAGTGGTAGCATTTTGATATGTTATGAACATATCATGAAGTATAACCTGACTGTCTTGACACCATTATGACAGCGTATTGAAGATATTCTTTGATCTCAAGTAAAGTGGTCACATTTTCATTTGTCATGAACATATCATGAATTATAACCTGACTGTCATGACACCATTATGACAGTGTATTGAAGATATTCTTTGATCTCAAGTAAAATTGATGCATTTTGTTGTCTCATGAACATATCATGAAGTATAACCTGACTGTCATGACACCATTATGACAGTGTATTGAAGATATCCTTCGATCTCAAGTAAAGTGGTCGCATTTTTATTTCTCATGAACATATCATGAAGTATAACCTGACTGTCATGACACCATTATGACAGCGAATTGAAGATATTCTTTGATCTCAAGTAAAATTGATGCATTTTGTTGTCTCATGAACATATAATGAAGTATAACCTGACTGTCATGACACCATTATGACAGCGTATTGAAGAAATTCTTTGATCTCAAGTAAATTGGTAGCATTTTGATATGTTATGAACATATCATGAAGTATAACCTGATTGTCATGACACCATTATGACAGCGTATTGAAGATATTCTTTGATCTCAAGTAAAGTGGCCACATTTTCATTTGTCATGAACATATCATGAAGTATAACCTGACTGTCATGACACCATTATGACAGTGTATTGAAGATATTCTTTGATCTCAAGTAAAGTGGTCACATTTTCATTTGTCATGAACATATCATGAAGTATAACCTGACTGTCATGACACCATTACGACAGTGTATTGAAGATATCCTTTGATCTCAAGTAAAGTGGTCGCATTTTTATTTCTCATGAACATATCATGAAGTATAACCTGACTGTGATGACACCATTATGACTGTGTATTGAAGATATTCTTTGATCTCAAGTAATGTGGTCGCATTTTTATTTTTCATGAAATTATCATGAAGTATAACCTGACTGTCATGACACAATTATGACAGCGTATTGAAAATATTCTTTGATATCAAGTAAAATTGACGCATTTTGTTGTCTCATGAACATATCATGAAGTATAACCTGACTGTCATGACACCATTATGACAGCGTATTGAATATATTCTTCGATCTCAAGTAAAATTGACGAATTTTGTTGTCTCATGAACATATTATGAAGTATAACCTGACTGTAATGACACCATTATGACAGTGTATTGAAGATATTCTTTGATCTCAAGTAAAGTGGTCACATTTTCATTTTTCAAGAACATATCATGAAGTAATACCTGACTCTCATGACACCATTATGACATCGTATTGAAGATATCCTTTGATCGCAAGTAAAATTGACGAATTTTGTTGTCTCATGAACATATTATGAAGTATAACCTGACTGTAATGACACCATTATGATAGCGTAGTGAAGATATTCTTTGATCTCAAGTAAAGTGGTCACATTTTGATTTGTCATGAACATATCAAGAAGTATAACCTGACTGTCATGACACCATTATGACGGCGTATTGAAGAAATTCTTTGATCTCAACTAAAGTGGTAGCATTTTGATATGTTATGAACATATCATGAAGTATAACCTGACTGTCATGACACCATTATGACAGCGTATTGAAGATATTCTTTGATCTCAAGTAAAGTGGTCACATTTTCATTTGTCATGAGCATATCATGAAGCATAACCTGACTGTCATGACACCATTATGACAGTGTATTGAAGATATTCTTTGATCTCAAGTAAAGTGGTCACATTTTCATTTGTCATGAACATATCATGAAGTATAACCTGACTGTCATGACACCATTATGACAGTGTATTGAAGATATTCTTTGATCTCAATTAAAATTGATGCATTTTGTTGTCTCATGAACATATCATGAAGTATAACCTGACTGTCATGACACCATTATGACAGTGTATTGAAGATATCCTTTGATCTCAAGTAAACTGGTCGCATTTTAATTTGTCATGAACATATCATGAAGTATAACCTGACTGTCATGACACCATTATGACAGTGTATTGAAGATATTTTTTGATCTCAAGTAAAGTGGTCACATTTTCATTTGTCATGAACATATCATGAAGTATAACCTGACTGTCATGACACCATTATGACAGTGTATTGAAGATATTCTTTGATCACAAGTAAAATTGATGCATTTTGTTGTCTCATGAACATATCATGAAGTATAACCTGACTGTCATGACACCATTATGACAGTGTATTGAAGATATTCTTTGATCTCAAGTAAAGTGGTCACATTTTGATTTCTCATGAACATATCATGAAGTATAACCTGACTGTCATGACACCATTATGACAGCGAATTGAAGATATTCTTTGATCTCAAGTAAAATTGATGCATTTTGTTGTCTCATGAACATATAATGAAGTACAACCTGACTGTCATGACACCATTATGACAGCGTATTGAAGATATTCTTCGATCTCAAGTAAAATTTACGAATTTTGTTGTCTCATGAACATATTATGAAGTATAACCTGACTGTAATGACACCATTATGACAGTGTATTGAAGATATTCTTTGATCTCAAGTAAAGTGGTCACATTTTCATTTGTCATGAACATATCATGAAGTATAATCTGACTTTCATGACACCATTATGACAGCGTATTGAAGATATTCTTTGATCTCAAGTAAAGTGGTCACATTTTCATTTGTCATGAACATATCATGAAGTATAACCTGACTGTCATGACACCATTATGACAGTGTATTGAAGATATTCTTTGATCACAAGTAAAATTGATGCATTTTGTTGTCTCATGAACATATCATGAAGTATAACCTGACTGTCATGACACCATTATGACAGTGTATTGAAGATATTCTTTGATCTCAAGTAAATTGGTCATATTTTCATTTGTCATGAACATATCATGAAGTATAACCTGACTGTAATGACACCATTATGTTAGCGTAGTGAAGATATTCTTTGATCTCAAGTAAAGTGGTCACATTTTGATTTGTCATGAACATATCATGAAGTATAACCTGACTGTCATGACACCATTATGACAGCGTATTGAAGAAATTCTTTGATCTCAATTAAAGTAGTAGCATTTTGATATGTTATGAACATATCATGAAGTATAACCTGACTGTCTTGACACCATTATGACAGCGTATTGAAGATATTCTTTGATCTCAAGTAAAGTGGTCACATTTTCATTTGTCATGAACATATCATGAAGTATAACCTGACTGTCATGACACCATTATGACAGTGTATTGAAGATATTCTTTGATCTCAAGTAAAATTGATGCATTTTGTTGTCTCATGAATATATCATGAAGTATAACCTGACTGTCATGACACCATTATGACAGTGTTTTGAAGATATCCTTCGATCTCAAGTAAAGTGGTCGCATTTTTATTTCTCATGAACATATCATTAAGTATAACCTGACTGTCATGACACCATTATTACAGTGTATTGAAGATATTTTTTGATCTCAAGTAAAGTGGTCACATTTTCATTTGTCATGAACATATCATGAAGTATAACCTGACTGTCTTGACACCATTATGACAGTGTATTGAAGATATTTTTTGATCTCAAGTAAAGTGGTCACATTTTCATTTAGCATGAACATATCATGAAGTATAACCTGACTGTCTTGACACCATTATGACAGTGTATTGAAGATATTTTTTGATCTCAAGTAAAGTGGTCACATTTTCATTTAGCATGAACATATCATGAAGTATAACCTGACTGTCATGACACCATTATGACAGTGTATTGAAGATATACTTTGATCTCAAGTAAAGTGGTCACATTTTCATTTGTCATGAACATATCATGAAGTATAACCTTACTGTCTTGACACCATTATGACAGTGTATTGAAGATATTCTTTGATCACAAGTAAAATTGATGCATTTTTTTGTCTCATGAACATATCATGAAGTATAACCTGACTGTCATGACACCATTATGACAGTGTATTGAAGATATTCTTTGGTCTCAAGTAAAGTGGTCACATTTTGATTTCTCATGAACATATCATGAAGTATAACCTGACTGTCATGACACCATTATGACAGCGAATTGAAGATATTCTTTGATCTCAAGTAAAATTGATGCATTTTGTTGTCTCATGAACATATAATGAAGTATAACCTGACTGTCATGACACCATTATGACAGCGTATTGAAGAAATTCTTTGATCTCAAGTAAATTGGTAGCATTTTGATATGTTATGAACATATCATGAAGTATAACCTGATTGTCATGACACCATTATGACAGCGTATTGAAGATATTCTTTGATCTCAAGTAAAGTGGTCACATTTTCATTTGTCATGAACATATCATGAAGTATAACCTGACTGTCATGACACCATTATGACAGTGTATTGAAGATATTCTTTGATCTCAAGTAAAGTGGTCACATTTTCATTTGTCATGAACATATCATGAAGTATAACCTGACTGTCATGACACCATTATGACAGTGTATTGAAGATATTCTTTGATCTTAAGTAAAATTGATGTATTTTGTTGTCTCATGAACATATCATGAAGTATAACCTGACTGTCATGACACCATTATGACAGTGTATTGAAGATATCCTTTGATCTCAAGTAAAGTGGTCGCATTTTTATTTCTCATGAACATATCATGAAGTATAACCTGACTTTCATGACACCATTATGACAGCGTATTGAAGATATTCTTTGATCTCAAGTAAAGTGGTCACATTTTCATTTGTCATGAACATATCATGAAGTATAACCTGACTGTCATGACACCATTATGACAGTGTTTTGAAGATATCCTTCGATCTCAAGTAAAGTGGTCGCATTTTTATTTCTCATGAACATATCATTAAGTATAACCTGACTGTCATGACACCATTATTACAGTGTATTGAAGATATTTTTTGATCTCAAGTAAAGTGGTCACATTTTCATTTGTCATGAACATATCATGAAGTATAACCTGACTGTCTTGACACCATTATGACAGTGTATTGAAGATATTTTTTGATCTCAAGTAAAGTGGTCACATTTTCATTTAGCATGAACATATCATGAAGTATAACCTGACTGTCATGACACCATTATGACAGTGTATTGAAGATATTCTTTGATCTCAAGTAAAGTGGTCACATTTTCATTTGTCATGAACATATCATGAAGTATAACCTGACTGTCATGACACCATTATGACAGTGTATTGAAGATATTCTTTGATCTCAAGTAAAATTGATGTATTTTGTTGTCTCATGAACATATCATGAAGTATAACCTGACTGTCATGACACCATTATGACAGTGTATTGAAGATATCCTTTGATCTCAAGTAAAGTGGTCGCATTTTTATTTCTCATGAACATATCATGAAGTATAACCTGACTTTCATGACACCATTATGACAGCGTATTGAAGATATTCTTTGATCTCAAGTAAAGTGGTCACATTTTCATTTGTCATGAACATATCATGAAGTATAACCTGACTGTCATGACACCATTATGACAGTGTATTGAAGATATTCTTTGATAACAAGTAAAATTGATGCATTTTGTTGTCTCATGAACATATCATGAAGTATAACCTGACTGTCATGACACCATTATGACAGTGTATTGAAGATATTCTTTGATCTCAAGTAAATTGGTCACATTTTCATTTGTCATGAACATATCATGAAGTATAACATGACTGTCATGACACCATTATGACATCGTATTGAAGATATTCTTTGATCGCAAGTAAAATTGACGCATTTTGTTGTCTCATGAACTTATTATGAAGTATAACCTGACTGTAATGACACCATTATGTTAGCGTAGTGAAGATATTCTTTGATCTCAAGTAAAGTGGTCACATTTTGATTTGTCATGAACATATCATGAAGTATAACCTGACTGTAATGACACCATTATGTTAGCGTAGTGAAGATATTCTTTGATCTCAAGTAAAGTGGTCACATTTTGATTTGTCATGAACATATCATGAAGTATAACCTGACTGTCATGACACCATTATGACAGCGTATTGAAGAAATTCTTTGATCTCAATTAAAGTGGTAGCATTTTGATATGTTATGAACATATCATGAAGTATAACCTGACTGTCTTGACACCATTGTGACAGCGTATTGAAGATATTCTTTGATCTCAAGTAAAGTGGTCACATTTTCATTTGTCATGAACATATCATGAATTATAACCTGACTGTCATGACACCATTATGACAGTGTATTGAAGATATTCTTTGATCTCAAGTAAAATTGATGCATTTTGTTGTCTCATGAACATATCATGAAGTATAACCTGACTGTCATGACACCATTATGACATAGTATTGAAGATATTTTTTGATCTCAAGTAAAGTGGTCACATTTTCATTTGTCATGAACATATCATGAAGTATAACCTGACTGTCTTGACACCATTATGACAGTGTATTGAAGATATTTTTTGATCTCAAGTAAAGTGGTCACATTTTCATTTAGCATGAACATATCATGAAGTATAACCTGACTGTCATGACACCATTATGACAGTGTATTGAAGATATTCTTTGGTCTCAAGTAAAGTGGTCACATTTTGATTTCTCATGAACATATCATGAAGTATAACCTGACTGTCATGACACCATTATGACAGCGAATTGAAGATATTCTTTGATCTCAAGTAAAATTGATGCATTTTGTTGTCTCATGAACATATAATGAAGTATAACCTGACTGTCATGACACCATTATGACAGCGTATTGAAGAAATTCTTTGATCTCAAGTAAATTGGTAGCATTTTGATATGTTATGAACATATCATGAAGTATAACCTGATTGTCATGACACCATTATGACAGCGTATTGAAGATATTCTTTGATCTCAAGTAAAGTGGTCACATTTTCATTTGTCATGAACATATCATGAAGTATAACCTGACTGTCATGACACCATTATGACAGTGTATTGAAGATATTCTTTGATCTCAAGTAAAGTGGTCACATTTTCATTTGTCATGAACATATCATGAGGTATAACCTGACTGTCATGACACCATTATGACAGTGTATTGAAGATATTCTTTGATCTCAAGTAAAATTGATGCATTTTGTTGTCTCATGAACATATCATGAAGTATAACCTGACTGTCATGACACCATTATGACAGTGTATTGAAGATATCCTTTGATCTCAAGTAAAGTGGTCGCATTTTTATTTCTCATGAACATATCATGAAGTATAACCTGACTGTGATGACACCATTATGACAGTGTATTGAAGATATTCTTTGATCTCAAGTAATGTGGTCGCATTTTTATTTTTCATGAAATTATCATGAAGTATAACCTGACTGTCATGACACAATTATGACAGCGTATTGAAAATATTCTTTGATATCAAGTAAAATTGACGCATTTTGTTGTCTCATGAACATATCATGAAGTATAACCTGACTGTCATGACACCATTATGACAGCGTATTGAATATATTCTTCGATCTCAAGTAAAAATGACGAATTTTGTTGTCTCATGAACATATTATGAAGTATAACCTGACTGTAATGACACCATTATGACAGTGTATTGAAGATATTCTTTGATCTCAAGTAAAGTGGTCACATTTTCATTTTTCAAGAACATATCATGAAGTACAACCTGACTCTCATGACACCATTATGACATCGTATTGAAGATATCCTTTGATCGCAAGTAAAATTGACGAATTTTGTTGTCTCATGAACATATTATGAAGTATAACCTGACTGTAATGACACCATTATGATAGCGTAGTGAAGAAATTCTTTGATCTCAATTAAAGTGGTAGCATTTTGATATGTTATGAACATATCATGAAGTATAACCTGACTGTCATGACACCATTATGACAGCGTATTGAAGAAATTCTTTGATCTCAATTAAAGTGGTAGCATTTTGATATGTTATGAACATATCATGAAGTATAACCTGACTGTCTTGACACCATTATGACAGCGTATTGAAGATATTCTTTGATCTCAAGTAAAGTGGTCACATTTTCATTTGTCATGAACATATCATGAATTATAACCTGACTGTCATGACACCATTATGACAGTGTATTGAAGATATTCTTTGATCTCAAGTAAAATTGATGCATTTTGTTGTCTCATGAACATATCATGAAGTATAACCTGACTGTCATGACACCATTATGACAGTGTATTGAAGATATCCTTCGATCTCAAGTAAAGTGGTCGCATTTTTATTTCTCATGAACATATCATTAAGTATAACCTGACTGTCATGACACCATTATTACAGTGTATTGAAGATATTTTTTGAGCTCAAGTAAAGTGGTCACATTTTCATTTGTCATGAACATATCATGAAGTATAACCTGACTGTCATGACACCATTATGACAGTGTATTGAAGATATACTTTGATCTCAAGTAAAGTGGTCACATTTTCATTTGTCATGAACATATCATGAAGTATAACCTTACTGTCTTGACACCATTATGACAGTGTATTGAAGATATTCTTTGATCACAAGCAAAATTGATGCATTTTTTTGTCTCATGAACATATAATGAAGTATAACCTGACTGTCATGACACCATTATGACAGTGTATTGAAGATATTTTTTGGTCTCAAGTAAAGTGGTCACATTTTGATTTCTCATGAACATATCATGAAGTATAACCTGACTGTCATGACACCATTATGACAACGAATTGAAGATATTCTTTGATCTCAAGTAAAATTGATGCATTTTGTTGTCTCATGAACATATAATGAAGTATAACCTGACTGTCATGACACCATTATGACAGCGTATTGAAGATATTCTTTGATCTCAAGTAAAGTGGTCACATTTTCATTTGTCATGAACATATCATGAAGTATAACCTGACTGTCATGACACCATTATGACAGTGTATTGAAGATATTCTTTGATCTCAAGTAAAGTGGTCACATTTTCATTTGTCATGAACATATCATGAAGTATAACCTGACTGTCATGACACCATTATGACAGTGTATTGAAGATATTCTTTGATCTCAAGTAAAATTGATGCATTTTGTTGTCTCATGAACATATCATGAAGTATAACCTGACTGTCATGACACCATTATGAAAGTGTATTGAAGATATCCTTTGATCTCAAGTAAAGTGGTCGCATTTTTATTTCTCATGAACATATCATGAAGTATAACCTGACTGTGATGACACCATTATGACAGTGTATTGAAGATATTCTATGATCTCAAGTAATGTGGTCGCATTTTTATTTTTCATGAAATTATCATGAAGTATAACCTGACTGTCATGACACAATTATGACAGCGTATTGAAAATATTCTTTGATATCAAGTAAAATTGACGCATTTTGTTGTCTCATGAACATATTATGAAGTATAACCTGACTGTAATGACACCATTATGACAGTGTATTGAAGATATTCTTTGATCTCAAGTAAAGTGGTCACATTTTCATTTGTCAAGAACATGTCATGAAGTATAACCTGACTCTCATGACACCATTATGACATCGTATTGAAGATATCCTTTGATCGCAAGTAAAATTGACGAATTTTGTTGTCTCATGAACATATTATGAATTATAACCTGACTGTAATGACACCATTATGATAGCGTAGTGAAGATATTCTTTGATCTCAAGTAAAGTGGTCACATTTTGATTTGTCATGAACATATCATGAAGTATAACCTGACTGTCATGACACCATTATGACAGTGTATTGAAGATATTTTTTGATCTCAAGTAAAGTGGTCACATTTTCATTTAGCATGAACATATCATGAAGAATAACCTGACTGTCATGACACCATTATGACAGTGTATTGAAGATATACTTTGATCTCAAGTAAAGTGGTCACATTTTCATTTGTCATGAACATATCATGAAGTATAACCTTACTGTCTTGACACCATTATGACAGTGTATTGAAGATATTCTTTGATCACAAGTAAAATTGATGCATTTTTTTGTCTCATGAACATATCATGAAGTATAACCTGACTGTCATGACACCATTATGACAGTGTATTGAAGATATTCTTTGGTCTCAAGTAAAGTGGTCACATTTTGATTTCTCATGAACATATCATGAAGTATAACCTGACTGTCATGACACCATTATGACAGCGAATTGAAGATATTCTTTGATCTCAAGTAAAATTGATGCATTTTGTTGTCTCATGAACATATAATGAAGTATAACCTGACTGTCATGACACCATTATGACAGCGTATTGAAGAAATTCTTTGATCTCAAGTAAATTGGTAGCATTTTGATATGTTATGAACATATCATGAAGTATAACCTGATTGTCATGACACCATTATGACAGCGTATTGAAGATATTCTTTGATCTCAAGTAAAGTGGCCACATTTTCATTTGTCATGAACATATCATGAAGTATAACCTGACTGTCATGACACCATTATGACAGTGTATTGAAGATATTCTTTGATCTCAAGTAAAGTGGTCACATTTTCATTTGTCATGAACATATCATGAAGTATAACCTGACTGTCATGACACCATTATGACAGTGTATTGAAGATATTCTTTGATCTCAAGTAAAATTGATGCATTTTGTTGTCTCATGAACATATCATGAAGTATAACCTGACTGTCATGACACCATTACGACAGTGTATTGAAGATATCCTTTGATCTCAAGTAAAGTGGTCGCATTTTTATTTCTCATGAACATATCATGAAGTATAACCTGACTGTGATGACACCATTATGACAGTGTATTGAAGATATTCTTTGATCTCAAGTAATGTGGTCGCATTTTTATTTTTCATGAAATTATCATGAAGTATAACCTGACTGTCATGACACAATTATGACAGCGTATTGAAAATATTCTTTGATATCAAGTGAAATTGACGCATTTTGTTGTCTCATGAACATATCATGAAGTATAACCTGACTGTCATGACACCATTATGACAGCGTATTGAATATATTCTTCGATCTCAAGTAAAATTGACGAATTTTGTTGTCTCATGAACATATTATGAAGTATAACCTGACTGTAATGACACCATTATGACAGTGTATTGAAGATATTCTTTGATCTCAAGTAAAGTGGTCACATTTTCATTTTTCAAGAACATATCATGAAGTACAACCTGACTCTCATGACACCATTATGACATCGTATTGAAGATATCCTTTGATCGCAAGTAAAATTGACGAATTTTGTTGTCTCATGAACATATTATGAAGTATAACCTGACTGTAATGACACCATTATGATAGCGTAGTGAAGATATTCTTTGATCTCAAGTAAAGTGGTCACATTTTGATTTGTCATGAACATATCAAGAAGTATAACCTGACTGTCATGACACCATTATGACGGCGTATTGAAGAAATTCTTTGATCTCAACTAAAGTGGTAGCATTTTGATATGTTATGAACATATCATGAAGTATAACCTGACTGTCATGACACCATTATGACAGTGTATTGAAGATATTCTTTGATCTCAAGTAAAGTGGTCACATTTTCATTTGTCATGAACATATCATGAAGTATAACCTGACTGTCATGACACCATTATGACAGTGTATTGAAGATATTCTTTGATCTCAAGTAAAATTGATGCATTTTGTTGTCTCATGAACATATCATGAAGTATAACCTGACTATCATGACACCATTACGACAGTGTATTGAAGATATCCTTTGATCTCAAGTAAAGTGGTCGCATTTTTATTTCTCATGAACATATCATGAAGTATAACCTGACTGTGATGACACCATTATGACAGTGTATTGAAGATATTCTTTGATCTCAAGTAATGTGGTCGCATTTTTATTTTTCATGAAATTATCATGAAGTATAACCTGACTGTCATGACACAATTATGACAGCGTATTGAAAATATTCTTTGATATCAAGTGAAATTGACGCATTTTGTTGTCTCATGAACATATCATGAAGTATAACCTGACTGTCATGACACCATTATGACAGCGTATTGAATATATTCTTCGATCTCAAGTAAAATTGACGAATTTTGTTGTCTCATGAACATATTATGAAGTATAACCTGACTGTAATGACACCATTATGACAGTGTATTGAAGATATTCTTTGATCTCAAGTAAAGTGGTCACATTTTCATTTTTCAAGAACATATCATGAAGTACAACCTGACTCTCATGACACCATTATGACATCGTATTGAAGATATCCTTTGATCGCAAGTAAAATTGACGAATTTTGTTGTCTCATGAACATATTATGAAGTATAACCTGACTGTAATGACACCATTATGATAGCGTAGTGAAGATATTCTTTGATCTCAAGTAAAGTGGTCACATTTTGATTTGTCATGAACATATCAAGAAGTATAACCTGACTGTCATGACACCATTATGACGGCGTATTGAAGAAATTCTTTGATCTCAACTAAAGTGGTAGCATTTTGATATGTTATGAACATATCATGAAGTATAACCTGACTGTCATGACACCATTATGACAGCGTATTGAAGATATTCTTTGATCTCAAGTAAAGTGGTCACATTTTCATTTGTCATGAGCATATCATGAAGCATAACCTGACTGTCATGACACCATTATGACAGTGTATTGAAGATATTCTTTGATCTCAAGTAAAGTGGTCACATTTTCATTTGTCATGAACATATCATGAAGTATAACCTGACTGTCATGACACCATTATGACAGTGTATTGAAGATATTCTTTGATATCAATTAAAATTGATGCATTTTGTTGTCTCATGAACATATCATGAAGTATAACCTGACTGTCATGACACCATTATGACAGTGTATTGAAGATATCCTTTGATCTCAAGTAAACTGGTCGCATTTTAATTTGTCATGAACATATCATGAAGTATAACCTGACTGTCATGACACCATTATGACAGTGTATTGAAGATATTTTTTGATCTCAAGTAAAGTGGTCACATTTTCATTTGTCATGAACATATCATGAAGTATAACCTGACTGTCATGACACCATTATGACAGTGTATTGAAGATATTCTTTGATCACAAGTAAAATTGATGCATTTTGTTGTCTCATGAACATATCATGAAGTATAACCTGACTGTCATGACACCATTATGACAGTGTATTGAAGATATTCTTTGATCTCAAGTAAAGTGGTCACATTTTGATTTCTCATGAACATATCATGAAGTATAACCTGACTGTCATGACACCATTATGACAGCGAATTGAAAATATTCTTTGATCTCAAGTAAAATTGATGCATTTTGTTGTCTCATGAACATATAATGAAGTATAACCTGACTGTCATGACACCGTTATGACAGCGTATTGAAGATATTCTTCGATCTCAAGTAATATTTACGAATTTTGTTGTCTCATGAACATATTATGAAGTATAACCTGACTGTAATGACACCATTATGACAGTGTATTGAAGATATTCTTTGATCTCAAGTAAAGTGGTCACATTTTCATTTGTCATGAACATATCATGAAGTATAACCTGACTCTCATAACACCATTATGACATCGTATTGAAGATATCCTTTGATCGCAAGTAAAATTGACGAATTTTGTTGTCTCATGAACATATTATGAAGTATAACCTGACTGTAATGACACCATTATGATAGCGTAGTGAAGATATTCTTTGATCTCAAGTAAAGTGGTCACATTTTGATTTGTCATGAACATATCATGAAGTATAACCTGACTCTCATGACACCATTATGACGGCGTATTGAAGAAATTCTTTGATCTCAACTAAAGTGGTAGCATTTTGATATGTTATGAACATATCATGAAGTATAACCTGACTGTCATGACACCATTATGACAGCGTATTGAAGATATTCTTTGATCTCAAGTAAAGTGGTCACATTTTCATTTGTCATGAGCATATCATGAAGCACAACCTGACTGTCATGACACCATTATGACAGTGTATTGAAGATATTCTTTGATCTCAAGTAAAGTGGTCACATTTTCATTTGTAATGAACATATCATGAATTATAACCTGACTGTCATGACACCATTATGACAGTGTATTGAAGATATTCTTTGATCTCAATTGAAATTGATGCATTTTGTTGTCTCATGAACATATCATGAAGTATAACCTGACTGTCATGACACCATTATGACAGTGTATCGAAGATATCCTTTGATCTCAAGTAAACTGGTCGCATTTTAATTTGTCATGAACATATCATGAAGTATAACCTGACTGTCATGACACCATTATGACAGTGTATTGAAGATATTTTTTGATCTCAAGTAAAGTGGTCACATTTTCATTTGTCATGAACATATCATGAAGTATAACCTGACTGTCATGACACCATTATGACAGTGTATTGAAGATATTCTTTGATCACAAGTAAAATTGATGCATTTTGTTGTCTCATGAACATATCATGAAGTATAACCTGACTGTCATGACACCATTATGACAGTGTATTGAAGATATTCTTTGATCTCAAGTAAAGTGGTCACATTTTCATTTGTCATGAACATATCATGAAGTATAACCTGACTCTCATAACACCATTATGACATCGTATTGAAGATATCCTTTGATCGCAAGTAAAATTGACGAATTTTGTTGTCTCATGAACATATTATGAAGTATAACCTGACTGTAATGACACCATTATGATAGCGTAGTGAAGATATTCTTTGATCTCAAGTAAAGTGGTCACATTTTGATTTTTCAAGAACATATCATGAAGTACAACCTGACTCTCATGACACCATTATGACATCGTATTGAAGATATCCTTTGATCGCAAGTAAAATTGACGAATTTTGTTGTCTCATGAACATATTATGAAGTATAACCTGACTGTAATGACACCATTATGATAGCGTAGTGAAGATATTCTTTGATCTCAAGTAAAGTGGTCACATTTTGATTTGTCATGAACATATCAAGAAGTATAACCTGACTGTCATGACACCATTATGACGGCGTATTGAAGAAATTCTTTGATCTCAACTAAAGTGGTAGCATTTTGATATGTTATGAACATATCATGAAGTATAACCTGACTGTCATGACACCATTATGACAGCGTATTGAAGATATTCTTTGATCTCAAGTAAAGTGGTCACATTTTCATTTGTCATGAGCATATCATGAAGCATAACCTGACTGTCATGACACCATTATGACAGTGTATTGAAGATATTCTTTGATCTCAAGTAAAGTGGTCACATTTTCATTTGTCATGAACATATCATGAAGTATAACCTGACTGTCATGACACCATTATGACAGTGTATTGAAGATATTCTTTGATATCAATTAAAATTGATGCATTTTGTTGTCTCATGAACATATCATGAAGTATAACCTGACTGTCATGACACCATTATGACAGTGTATTGAAGATATCCTTTGATCTCAAGTAAACTGGTCGCATTTTAATTTGTCATGAACATATCATGAAGTATAACCTGACTGTCATGACACCATTATGACAGTGTATTGAAGATATTTTTTGATCTCAAGTAAAGTGGTCACATTTTCATTTGTCATGAACATATCATGAAGTATAACCTGACTGTCATGACACCATTATGACAGTGTATTGAAGATATTCTTTGATCACAAGTAAAATTGATGCATTTTGTTGTCTCATGAACATATCATGAAGTATAACCTGACTGTCATGACACCATTATGACAGTGTATTGAAGATATTCTTTGATCTCAAGTAAAGTGGTCACATTTTGATTTCTCATGAACATATCATGAAGTATAACCTGACTGTCATGACACCATTATGACAGCGAATTGAAAATATTCTTTGATCTCAAGTAAAATTGATGCATTTTGTTGTCTCATGAACATATAATGAAGTATAACCTGACTGTCATGACACCGTTATGACAGCGTATTGAAGATATTCTTCGATCTCAAGTAATATTTACGAATTTTGTTGTCTCATGAACATATTATGAAGTATAACCTGACTGTAATGACACCATTATGACAGTGTATTGAAGATATTCTTTGATCTCAAGTAAAGTGGTCACATTTTCATTTGTCATGAACATATCATGAAGTATAACCTGACTCTCATAACACCATTATGACATCGTATTGAAGATATCCTTTGATCGCAAGTAAAATTGACGAATTTTGTTGTCTCATGAACATATTATGAAGTATAACCTGACTGTAATGACACCATTATGATAGCGTAGTGAAGATATTCTTTGATCTCAAGTAAAGTGGTCACATTTTGATTTGTCATGAACATATCATGAAGTATAACCTGACTCTCATGACACCATTATGACGGCGTATTGAAGAAATTCTTTGATCTCAACTAAAGTGGTAGCATTTTGATATGTTATGAACATATCATGAAGTATAACCTGACTGTCATGACACCATTATGACAGCGTATTGAAGATATTCTTTGATCTCAAGTAAAGTGGTCACATTTTCATTTGTCATGAGCATATCATGAAGCACAACCTGACTGTCATGACACCATTATGACAGTGTATTGAAGATATTCTTTGATCTCAAGTAAAGTGGTCACATTTTCATTTGTAATGAACATATCATGAATTATAACCTGACTGTCATGACACCATTATGACAGTGTATTGAAGATATTCTTTGATCTCAATTGAAATTGATGCATTTTGTTGTCTCATGAACATATCATGAAGTATAACCTGACTGTCATGACACCATTATGACAGTGTATCGAAGATATCCTTTGATCTCAAGTAAACTGGTCGCATTTTAATTTGTCATGAACATATCATGAAGTATAACCTGACTGTCATGACACCATTATGACAGTGTATTGAAGATATTTTTTGATCTCAAGTAAAGTGGTCACATTTTCATTTGTCATGAACATATCATGAAGTATAACCTGACTGTCATGACACCATTATGACAGTGTATTGAAGATATTCTTTGATCACAAGTAAAATTGATGCATTTTGTTGTCTCATGAACATATCATGAAGTATAACCTGACTGTCATGACACCATTATGACAGTGTATTGAAGATATTCTTTGATCTCAAGTAAAGTGGTCATATTTTGATTTCTCATGAACATATCATGAAGTATAACCTGACTGTCATGACACCATTATGACAGCGAATTGAAGATATTCTTTGATCTCAAGTAAAATTGATGCATTTTGTTGTCTCATGAACATATAATGAAGTATAACCTGTCTGTCATGACACCATTATGACAGCGTATTGAAGAAATTCTTTGATCTCAAGTAAATTGGTAGCATTTTCATATGTTATGAACATATCATGAAGTATAACCTGATTGTCATGACACCATTATGACAGCGTATTGAAGATATTCTTTGATCTCAAGTAAAGTGGTCACATTTTCATTTGTCATGAACATATCATGAAGTATAACCTGACTGTCATGACACCATTATGACAGTGTATTGAAGATATTCTTTGATCTCAAGTAAAGTGGTCACATTTTCATTTGTCATGAACATATCATGAAGTATAACCTGACTGTCATGACAACATTATGACAGTGTATTGAAGATATTCTTTGATCTCAAGTAAAATTGATGCATTTTGTTGTCTCATGAACATATCATGAAGTATAACCTGACTGTCATGACACCATTATGACAGTGTATTGAAGATATCCTTTGATCTCAAGTAAAGTGGTCGCATTTTTATTTCTCATGAACATATCATGAAGTATAACCTGACTGTGATGACACCATTATGACAGTGTATTGAAGATATTCTTTGATCTCAAGTAATGTGGTCGCATTTTTATTTTTCATGAAATTATCATGAAGTATAACCTGACTGTCATGACACAATTATGACAGCGTATTGAAAATATTCTTCGATATCAAGTAAAATTGACGCATTTTGTTGTCTCATGAACATATCATGAAGTATAACCTGACTGTCATGACACCATTATGACAGCGTATTGAAGATATTCTTCGATCTCAAGTAAAATTGACGAATTTTGTTGTCTCATGAACATATTATGAAGTATGACCTGATTGTAATGACACCATTATGACAGTGTATTGAAGATATTCTTTGATCTCAAGTAAAGTGGTCACATTTTCATTTGTCATGAACATATCATGAAGTATAACCTGACTCTCATGACACCATTATGACATCGTATTGAAGATATCCTTTGATCGCAAGTAAAATTGACGAATTTTGTTGTCTCATGAACATATTATGAAGTATAACCTGACTGTAATGACACCATTATGATAGCGTAGTGAAGATATTCTTTGATCTCAAGTAAAGTGGTCACATTTTCATTTGTCATGAACATATCATGAATTATAACCTGACTGTCATGACACCATTATGACAGTGTATTGAAGATATACTTTGATCTCAAGTAAAGTGGTCACATTTTCATTTGTCATGAACATATCATGAAGTATAACCTTACTGTCTTGACACCATTATGACAGTGTATTGAAGATATTCTTTGATCACAAGTAAAATTGATGCATTTTTTTGTCTCATGAACATATCATGAAGTATAACCTGACTGTCATGACACCATTATGACAGTGTATTGAAGATATTCTTTGGTCTCAAGTAAAGTGGTCACATTTTGATTTCTCATGAACATATCATGAAGTATAACCTGACTGTCATGACACCATTATGACAGCGAATTGAAGATATTCTTTGATCTCAAGTAAAATTGATGCATTTTGTGTCTCATGAACATATAATGAAGTATAACCTGACTGTCATGACACCATTATGACAGCGTATTGAAGAAATTCTTTGATCTCAAGTAAATTGGTAGCATTTTGATATGTTATGAACATATCATGAAGTATAACCTGATTGTCATGACACCATTATGACAGCGTATTGAAGATATTCTTTGATCTCAAGTAAAGTGGCCACATTTTCATTTGTCATGAACATATCATGAAGTATAACCTGACTGTCATGACACCATTATGACAGTGTATTGAAGATATTCTTTGATCTCAAGTAAAGTGGTCACATTTTCATTTGTCATGAACATATCATGAAGTATAACCTGACTGTCATGACACCATTATGACAGTGTATTGAAGATATTCTTTGATCTCAAGTAAAATTGATGCATTTTGTTGTCTCATGAACATATCATGAAGTATAACATGACTGTCATGACACCATTATGACATCGTATTGAAGATATTCTTTGATCGCAAGTAAAATTGGCGCATTTTGTTGTCTCATGAACTTATTATGAAGTATAACCTGACTGTAATGACACCATTATGTTAGCGTAGTGAAGATATTCTTTGATCTCAAGTAAAGTGGTCACATTTTGATTTGTCATGAACATATCATGAAGTATAACCTGACTGTAATGACACCATTATGTTAGCGTAGTGAAGATATTCTTTGATCTCAAGTAAAGTGGTCACATTTTGATTTGTCATGAACATATCATGAAGTATAACCTGACTGTCATGACACCATTATGACAGCGTATTGAAGAAATTCTTTGATCTCAATTAAAGTGGTAGCATTTTGATATGTTATGAACATATCATGAAGTATAACCTGACTGTCTTGACACCATTATGACAGCGTATTGAAGATATTCTTTGATCTCAAGTAAAGTGGTCACATTTTCATTTGTCATGAACATATCATGAATTATAACCTGACTGTCATGACACCATTATGACAGTGTATTGAAGATATTCTTTGATCTCAAGTAAAATTGATGCATTTTGTTGTCTCATGAACATATCATGAAGTATAACCTGACTGTCATGACACCATTATGACAGTGTATTGAAGATATCCTTCGATCTCAAGTAAAGTGGTCGCATTTTTATTTCTCATGAACATATCATTAAGTATAACCTGACTGTCATGACACCATTATTACAGTGTATTGAAGATATTTTTTGATCTCAAGTAAAGTGGTCACATTTTCATTTGTCATGAACATATCATGAAGTATAACCTGACTGTCTTGACACCATTATGACAGTGTATTGAAGATATTTTTTGATCTCAAGTAAAGTGGTCACATTTTCATTTAGCATGAACATATCATGAAGTATAACCTGACTGTCATGACACCATTATGACAGTGTATTGAAGATATTCTTTGGTCTCAAGTAAAGTGGTCACATTTTGATTTCTCATGAACATATCATGAAGTATAACCTGACTGTCATGACACCATTATGACAGCGAATTGAAGATATTCTTTGATCTCAAGTAAAATTGATGCATTTTGTTGTCTCATGAACATATAATGAAGTATAACCTGACTGTCATGACACCATTATGACAGCGTATTGAAGAAATTCTTTGATCTCAAGTAAATTGGTAGCATTTTGATATGTTATGAACATATCATGAAGTATAACCTGATTGTCATGACACCATTATGACAGCGTATTGAAGATATTCTTTGATCTCAAGTAAAGTGGTCACATTTTCATTTGTCATGAACATATCATGAAGTATAACCTGACTGTCATGACACCATTATGACAGTGTATTGAAGATATTCTTTGATCTCAAGTAAAGTGGTCACATTTTCATTTGTCATGAACATATCATGAAGTATAACCTGACTGTCATGACACCATTATGACAGTGTATTGAAGATATTCTTTGATCTCAAGTAAAATTGATGCATTTTGTTGTCTCATGAACATATCATGAAGTATAACCTGACTGTCATGACACCATTATGACAGTGTATTGAAGATATCCTTTGATCTCAAGTAAAGTGGTCGCATTTTTATTTCTCATGAACATATCATGAAGTATAACCTGACTGTGATGACACCATTATGACAGTGTATTGAAGATATTCTTTGATCTCAAGTAATGTGGTCGCATTTTTATTTTTCATGAAATTATCATGAAGTATAACCTTACTGTCATGACACAATTATGACAGCGTATTGAAAATATTCTTTGATATCAAGTAAAATTGACGCATTTTGTTGTCTCATGAACATATCATGAAGTATAACCTGACTGTCATGACACCATTATGACAGCGTATTGAATATATTCTTCGATCTCAAGTAAAAATGACGAATTTTGTTGTCTCATGAACATATTATGAAGTATAACCTGACTGTAATGACACCATTATGACAGTGTATTGAAGATATTCTTTGATCTCAAGTAAAGTGGTCACATTTTCATTTTTCAAGAACATATCATGAAGTACAACCTGACTCTCATGACACCATTATGACATCGTATTGAAGATATCCTTTGATCGCAAGTAAAATTGACGAATTTTGTTGTCTCATGAACATATTATGAAGTATGACCTGACTGTAATGACACCATTATGATAGCGTAGTGAAGATATTCTTTGATCTCAAGTAAAGTGGTCACATTTTGATTTGTCATGAACATATCAAGAAGTATAACCTGACTGTCATGACACCATTATGACGGCGTATTGAAGAAATTCTTTGATCTCAACTAAAGTGGTAGCATTTTGATATGTTATGAACATATCATGAAGTATAACCTGACTGTCTTGACACCATTATGACAGCGTATTGAAGATATTCTTCGATCTCAAGTAAAATTGACGAATTTTGTTGTCTCATGAACATATTATGAAGTATGACCTGATTGTAATGACACCATTATGACAGTGTATTGAAGATATTCTTTGATCTCAAGTAAAGTGGTCACATTTTCATTTGTCATGAACATATCATGAAGTATAACCTGACTCTCATGACACCATTATGACATCGTATTGAAGATATCCTTTGATCGCAAGTAAAATTGACGAATTTTGTTGTCTCATGAACATATTATGAAGTATAACCTGACTGTAATGACACCATTATGATAGCGTAGTGAATATATTCTTTGATCTCAAGTAAAGTGGTCACATTTTCATTTGTCATGAACATATCAAGAAGTATAACCTGACTGTCATGACACCATTATGACGGCGTATTGAAGAAATTCTTTGATCTCAACTAAAGTGGTAGCATTTTGATATGTTATGAACATATCATGAAGTATAACCTGACTGTCATGACACCATTATGACAGTGTATTGAAGATATTCTTTGATCTCAAGTAAAGTGGTCACATTTTCATTTGTCATGAACATATCATGAAGTATAACCTGACTGTCATGACACCATTATGACAGTGTATTGAAGATATTCTTTGATCTCAAGTAAAATTGATGCATTTTGTTGTCTCATGAACATATCATGAAGTATAACCTGACTATCATGACACCATTACGACAGTGTATTGAAGATATCCTTTGATCTCAAGTAAAGTGGTCGCATTTTTATTTCTCATGAACATATCATGAAGTATAACCTGACTGTGATGACACCATTATGACAGTGTATTGAAGATATTCTTTGATCTCAAGTAATGTGGTCGCATTTTTATTTTTCATGAAATTATCATGAAGTATAACCTGACTGTCATGACACAATTATGACAGCGTATTGAAAATATTCTTTGATATCAAGTGAAATTGACGCATTTTGTTGTCTCATGAACATATCATGAAGTATAACCTGACTGTCATGACACCATTATGACAGCGTATTGAATATATTCTTCGATCTCAAGTAAAATTGACGAATTTTGTTGTCTCATGAACATATTATGAAGTATAACCTGACTGTAATGACACCATTATGACAGTGTATTGAAGATATTCTTTGATCTCAAGTAAAGTGGTCACATTTTCATTTTTCAAGAACATATCATGAAGTACAACCTGACTCTCATGACACCATTATGACATCGTATTGAAGATATCCTTTGATCGCAAGTAAAATTGACGAATTTTGTTGTCTCATGAACATATTATGAAGTATAACCTGACTGTAATGACACCATTATGATAGCGTAGTGAAGATATTCTTTGATCTCAAGTAAAGTGGTCACATTTTGATTTGTCATGAACATATCAAGAAGTATAACCTGACTGTCATGACACCATTATGACGGCGTATTGAAGAAATTCTTTGATCTCAACTAAAGTGGTAGCATTTTGATATGTTATGAACATATCATGAAGTATAACCTGACTGTCATGACACCATTATGACAGCGTATTGAAGATATTCTTTGATCTCAAGTAAAGTGGTCACATTTTCATTTGTCATGAGCATATCATGAAGCATAACCTGACTGTCATGACACCATTATGACAGTGTATTGAAGATATTCTTTGATCTCAAGTAAAGTGGTCACATTTTCATTTGTCATGAACATATCATGAAGTATAACCTGACTGTCATGACACCATTATGACAGTGTATTGAAGATATTCTTTGATATCAATTAAAATTGATGCATTTTGTTGTCTCATGAACATATCATGAAGTATAACCTGACTGTCATGACACCATTATGACAGTGTATTGAAGATATCCTTTGATCTCAAGTAAACTGGTCGCATTTTAATTTGTCATGAACATATCATGAAGTATAACCTGACTGTCATGACACCATTATGACAGTGTATTGAAGATATTTTTTGATCTCAAGTAAAGTGGTCACATTTTCATTTGTCATGAACATATCATGAAGTATAACCTGACTGTCATGACACCATTATGACAGTGTATTGAAGATATTCTTTGATCACAAGTAAAATTGATGCATTTTGTTGTCTCATGAACATATCATGAAGTATAACCTGACTGTCATGACACCATTATGACAGTGTATTGAAGATATTCTTTGATCTCAAGTAAAGTGGTCACATTTTGATTTCTCATGAACATATCATGAAGTATAACCTGACTGTCATGACACCATTATGACAGCGAATTGAAAATATTCTTTGATCTCAAGTAAAATTGATGCATTTTGTTGTCTCATGAACATATAATGAAGTATAACCTGACTGTCATGACACCGTTATGACAGCGTATTGAAGATATTCTTCGATCTCAAGTAATATTTACGAATTTTGTTGTCTCATGAACATATTATGAAGTATAACCTGACTGTAATGACACCATTATGACAGTGTATTGAAGATATTCTTTGATCTCAAGTAAAGTGGTCACATTTTCATTTGTCATGAACATATCATGAAGTATAACCTGACTCTCATAACACCATTATGACATCGTATTGAAGATATCCTTTGATCGCAAGTAAAATTGACGAATTTTGTTGTCTCATGAACATATTATGAAGTATAACCTGACTGTAATGACACCATTATGATAGCGTAGTGAAGATATTCTTTGATCTCAAGTAAAGTGGTCACATTTTGATTTGTCATGAACATATCATGAAGTATAACCTGACTCTCATGACACCATTATGACGGCGTATTGAAGAAATTCTTTGATCTCAACTAAAGTGGTAGCATTTTGATATGTTATGAACATATCATGAAGTATAACCTGACTGTCATGACACCATTATGACAGCGTATTGAAGATATTCTTTGATCTCAAGTAAAGTGGTCACATTTTCATTTGTCATGAGCATATCATGAAGCACAACCTGACTGTCATGACACCATTATGACAGTGTATTGAAGATATTCTTTGATCTCAAGTAAAGTGGTCACATTTTCATTTGTAATGAACATATCATGAATTATAACCTGACTGTCATGACACCATTATGACAGTGTATTGAAGATATTCTTTGATCTCAATTGAAATTGATGCATTTTGTTGTCTCATGAACATATCATGAAGTATAACCTGACTGTCATGACACCATTATGACAGTGTATCGAAGATATCCTTTGATCTCAAGTAAACTGGTCGCATTTTAATTTGTCATGAACATATCATGAAGTATAACCTGACTGTCATGACACCATTATGACAGTGTATTGAAGATATTTTTTGATCTCAAGTAAAGTGGTCACATTTTCATTTGTCATGAACATATCATGAAGTATAACCTGACTGTCATGACACCATTATGACAGTGTATTGAAGATATTCTTTGATCACAAGTAAAATTGATGCATTTTGTTGTCTCATGAACATATCATGAAGTATAACCTGACTGTCATGACACCATTATGACAGTGTATTGAAGATATTCTTTGATCTCAAGTAAAGTGGTCATATTTTGATTTCTCATGAACATATCATGAAGTATAACCTGACTGTCATGACACCATTATGACAGCGAATTGAAGATATTCTTTGATCTCAAGTAAAATTGATGCATTTTGTTGTCTCATGAACATATAATGAAGTATAACCTGTCTGTCATGACACCATTATGACAGCGTATTGAAGAAATTCTTTGATCTCAAGTAAATTGGTAGCATTTTCATATGTTATGAACATATCATGAAGTATAACCTGATTGTCATGACACCATTATGACAGCGTATTGAAGATATTCTTTGATCTCAAGTAAAGTGGTCACATTTTCATTTGTCATGAACATATCATGAAGTATAACCTGACTGTCATGACACCATTATGACAGTGTATTGAAGATATTCTTTGATCTCAAGTAAAGTGGTCACATTTTCATTTGTCATGAACATATCATGAAGTATAACCTGACTGTCATGACAACATTATGACAGTGTATTGAAGATATTCTTTGATCTCAAGTAAAATTGATGCATTTTGTTGTCTCATGAACATATCATGAAGTATAACCTGACTGTCATGACACCATTATGACAGTGTATTGAAGATATCCTTTGATCTCAAGTAAAGTGGTCGCATTTTTATTTCTCATGAACATATCATGAAGTATAACCTGACTGTGATGACAACATTATGACAGTGTATTGAAGATATTCTTTGATCTCAAGTAATGTGGTCGCATTTTTATTTTTCATGAAATTATCATGAAGTATAACCTGACTGTCATGACACAATTATGACAGCGTATTGAAAATATTCTTCGATATCAAGTAAAATTGACGCATTTTGTTGTCTCATGAACATATCATGAAGTATAACCTGACTGTCATGACACCATTATGACAGCGTATTGAAGATATTCTTCGATCTCAAGTAAAATTGACGAATTTTGTTGTCTCATGAACATATTATGAAGTATGACCTGATTGTAATGACACCATTATGACAGTGTATTGAAGATATTCTTTGATCTCAAGTAAAGTGGTCACATTTTCATTTGTCATGAACATATCATGAAGTATAACCTGACTCTCATGACACCATTATGACATCGTATTGAAGATATCCTTTGATCGCAAGTAAAATTGACGAATTTTGTTGTCTCATGAACATATTATGAAGTATAACCTGACTGTAATGACACCATTATGATAGCGTAGTGAAGATATTCTTTGATCTCAAGTAAAGTGGTCACATTTTCATTTGTCATGAACATATCATGAATTATAACCTGACTGTCATGACACCATTATGACAGTGTATTGAAGATATACTTTGATCTCAAGTAAAGTGGTCACATTTTCATTTGTCATGAACATATCATGAAGTATAACCTTACTGTCTTGACACCATTATGACAGTGTATTGAAGATATTCTTTGATCACAAGTAAAATTGATGCATTTTTTTGTCTCATGAACATATCATGAAGTATAACCTGACTGTCATGACACCATTATGACAGTGTATTGAAGATATTCTTTGGTCTCAAGTAAAGTGGTCACATTTTGATTTCTCATGAACATATCATGAAGTATAACCTGACTGTCATGACACCATTATGACAGCGAATTGAAGATATTCTTTGATCTCAAGTAAAATTGATGCATTTTGTGTCTCATGAACATATAATGAAGTATAACCTGACTGTCATGACACCATTATGACAGCGTATTGAAGAAATTCTTTGATCTCAAGTAAATTGGTAGCATTTTGATATGTTATGAACATATCATGAAGTATAACCTGATTGTCATGACACCATTATGACAGCGTATTGAAGATATTCTTTGATCTCAAGTAAAGTGGCCACATTTTCATTTGTCATGAACATATCATGAAGTATAACCTGACTGTCATGACACCATTATGACAGTGTATTGAAGATATTCTTTGATCTCAAGTAAAGTGGTCACATTTTCATTTGTCATGAACATATCATGAAGTATAACCTGACTGTCATGACACCATTATGACAGTGTATTGAAGATATTCTTTGATCTCAAGTAAAATTGATGCATTTTGTTGTCTCATGAACATATCATGAAGTATAACATGACTGTCATGACACCATTATGACATCGTATTGAAGATATTCTTTGATCGCAAGTAAAATTGGCGCATTTTGTTGTCTCATGAACTTATTATGAAGTATAACCTGACTGTAATGACACCATTATGTTAGCGTAGTGAAGATATTCTTTGATCTCAAGTAAAGTGGTCACATTTTGATTTGTCATGAACATATCATGAAGTATAACCTGACTGTAATGACACCATTATGTTAGCGTAGTGAAGATATTCTTTGATCTCAAGTAAAGTGGTCACATTTTGATTTGTCATGAACATATCATGAAGTATAACCTGACTGTCATGACACCATTATGACAGCGTATTGAAGAAATTCTTTGATCTCAATTAAAGTGGTAGCATTTTGATATGTTATGAACATATCATGAAGTATAACCTGACTGTCTTGACACCATTATGACAGCGTATTGAAGATATTCTTTGATCTCAAGTAAAGTGGTCACATTTTCATTTGTCATGAACATATCATGAATTATAACCTGACTGTCATGACACCATTATGACAGTGTATTGAAGATATTCTTTGATCTCAAGTAAAATTGATGCATTTTGTTGTCTCATGAACATATCATGAAGTATAACCTGACTGTCATGACACCATTATGACAGTGTATTGAAGATATCCTTCGATCTCAAGTAAAGTGGTCGCATTTTTATTTCTCATGAACATATCATTAAGTATAACCTGACTGTCATGACACCATTATTACAGTGTATTGAAGATATTTTTTGATCTCAAGTAAAGTGGTCACATTTTCATTTGTCATGAACATATCATGAAGTATAACCTGACTGTCTTGACACCATTATGACAGTGTATTGAAGATATTTTTTGATCTCAAGTAAAGTGGTCACATTTTCATTTAGCATGAACATATCATGAAGTATAACCTGACTGTCATGACACCATTATGACAGTGTATTGAAGATATTCTTTGGTCTCAAGTAAAGTGGTCACATTTTGATTTCTCATGAACATATCATGAAGTATAACCTGACTGTCATGACACCATTATGACAGCGAATTGAAGATATTCTTTGATCTCAAGTAAAATTGATGCATTTTGTTGTCTCATGAACATATAATGAAGTATAACCTGACTGTCATGACACCATTATGACAGCGTATTGAAGAAATTCTTTGATCTCAAGTAAATTGGTAGCATTTTGATATGTTATGAACATATCATGAAGTATAACCTGATTGTCATGACACCATTATGACAGCGTATTGAAGATATTCTTTGATCTCAAGTAAAGTGGTCACATTTTCATTTGTCATGAACATATCATGAAGTATAACCTTACTGTCATGACACAATTATGACAGCGTATTGAAAATATTCTTTGATATCAAGTAAAATTGACGCATTTTGTTGTCTCATGAACATATCATGAAGTATAACCTGACTGTCATGACACCATTATGACAGCGTATTGAATATATTCTTCGATCTCAAGTAAAAATGACGAATTTTGTTGTCTCATGAACATATTATGAAGTATAACCTGACTGTAATGACACCATTATGACAGTGTATTGAAGATATTCTTTGATCTCAAGTAAAGTGGTCACATTTTCATTTTTCAAGAACATATCATGAAGTACAACCTGACTCTCATGACACCATTATGACATCGTATTGAAGATATCCTTTGATCGCAAGTAAAATTGACGAATTTTGTTGTCTCATGAACATATTTTAAAGTATAACCTGACTGTAATGACACCATTATGATAGCGTAGTGAAGAAATTCTTTGATCTCAATTAAAGTGGTAGCATTTTGATATGTTATGAACACATCATGAAGTATAACCTGACTGTCATGACACCATTATGACAGCGTATTGAAGAAAATCTTTGATCTCAATTAAAGTGGTAGCATTTTGATATGTTATGAACATATCATGAAGTATAACCTGACTGTCTTGACACCATTATGACAGCGTATTGAAGATATTCTTCGATCTCAAGTAAAATTGACGAATTTTGTTGTCTCATGAACATATTATGAAGTATGACCTGATTGTAATGACACCATTATGACAGTGTATTGAAGATATTCTTTGATCTCAAGTAAAGTGGTCACATTTTCATTTGTCATGAACATATCATGAAGTATAACCTGACTCTCATGACACCATTATGACATCGTATTGAAGATATCCTTTGATCGCAAGTAAAATTGACGAATTTTGTTGTCTCATGAACATATTATGAAGTATAACCTGACTGTAATGACACCATTATGATAGCGTAGTGAAGATATTCTTTGATCTCAAGTAAAGTGGTCACATTTTCATTTGTCATGAACATATCATGAATTATAACCTGACTGTCATGACACCATTATGACAGTGTATTGAAGATATACTTTGATCTCAAGTAAAGTGGTCACATTTTCATTTGTCATGAACATATCATGAAGTATAACCTTACTGTCTTGACACCATTATGACAGTGTATTGAAGATATTCTTTGATCACAAGTAAAATTGATGCATTTTTTTGTCTCATGAACATATCATGAAGTATAACCTGACTGTCATGACACCATTATGACAGTGTATTGAAGATATTCTTTGGTCTCAAGTAAAGTGGTCACATTTTGATTTCTCATGAACATATCATGAAGTATAACCTGACTGTCATGACACCATTATGACAGCGAATTGAAGATATTCTTTGATCTCAAGTAAAATTGATGCATTTTGTGTCTCATGAACATATAATGAAGTATAACCTGACTGTCATGACACCATTATGACAGCGTATTGAAGAAATTCTTTGATCTCAAGTAAATTGGTAGCATTTTGATATGTTATGAACATATCATGAAGTATAACCTGATTGTCATGACACCATTATGACAGCGTATTGAAGATATCCTTTGATCGCAAGTAAAATTGACGAATTTTGTTGTCTCATGAACATATTTTAAAGTATAACCTGACTGTAATGACACCATTATGATAGCGTAGTGAAGAAATTCTTTGATCTCAATTAAAGTGGTAGCATTTTGATATGTTATGAACACATCATGAAGTATAACCTGACTGTCATGACACCATTATGACAGCGTATTGAAGAAAATCTTTGATCTCAATTAAAGTGGTAGCATTTTGATATGTTATGAACATATCATGAAGTATAACCTGACTGTCTTGACACCATTATGACAGCGTATTGAAGATATTCTTCGATCTCAAGTAAAATTGACGAATTTTGTTGTCTCATGAACATATTATGAAGTATGACCTGATTGTAATGACACCATTATGACAGTGTATTGAAGATATTCTTTGATCTCAAGTAAAGTGGTCACATTTTCATTTGTCATGAACATATCATGAAGTATAACCTGACTCTCATGACACCATTATGACATCGTATTGAAGATATCCTTTGATCGCAAGTAAAATTGACGAATTTTGTTGTCTCATGAACATATTATGAAGTATAACCTGACTGTAATGACACCATTATGATAGCGTAGTGAAGATATTCTTTGATCTCAAGTAAAGTGGTCACATTTTCATTTGTCATGAACATATCATGAATTATAACCTGACTGTCATGACACCATTATGACAGTGTATTGAAGATATACTTTGATCTCAAGTAAAGTGGTCACATTTTCATTTGTCATGAACATATCATGAAGTATAACCTTACTGTCTTGACACCATTATGACAGTGTATTGAAGATATTCTTTGATCACAAGTAAAATTGATGCATTTTTTTGTCTCATGAACATATCATGAAGTATAACCTGACTGTCATGACACCATTATGACAGTGTATTGAAGATATTCTTTGGTCTCAAGTAAAGTGGTCACATTTTGATTTCTCATGAACATATCATGAAGTATAACCTGACTGTCATGACACCATTATGACAGCGAATTGAAGATATTCTTTGATCTCAAGTAAAATTGATGCATTTTGTGTCTCATGAACATATAATGAAGTATAACCTGACTGTCATGACACCATTATGACAGCGTATTGAAGAAATTCTTTGATCTCAAGTAAATTGGTAGCATTTTGATATGTTATGAACATATCATGAAGTATAACCTGATTGTCATGACACCATTATGACAGCGTATTGAAGATATTCTTTGATCTCAAGTAAAGTGGCCACATTTTCATTTGTCATGAACATATCATGAAGTATAACCTGACTGTCATGACACCATTATGACAGTGTATTGAAGATATTCTTTGATCTCAAGTAAAGTGGTCACATTTTCATTTGTCATGAACATATCATGAAGTATAACCTGACTGTCATGACACCATTATGACAGTGTATTGAAGATATTCTTTGATCTCAAGTAAAATTGATGCATTTTGTTGTCTCATGAACATATCATGAAGTATAACATGACTGTCATGACACCATTATGACATCGTATTGAAGATATTCTTTGATCGCAAGTAAAATTGGCGCATTTTGTTGTCTCATGAACTTATTATGAAGTATAACCTGACTGTAATGACACCATTATGTTAGCGTAGTGAAGATATTCTTTGATCTCAAGTAAAGTGGTCACATTTTGATTTGTCATGAACATATCATGAAGTATAACCTGACTGTAATGACACCATTATGTTAGCGTAGTGAAGATATTCTTTGATCTCAAGTAAAGTGGTCACATTTTGATTTGTCATGAACATATCATGAAGTATAACCTGACTGTCATGACACCATTATGACAGCGTATTGAAGAAATTCTTTGATCTCAATTAAAGTGGTAGCATTTTGATATGTTATGAACATATCATGAAGTATAACCTGACTGTCTTGACACCATTATGACAGCGTATTGAAGATATTCTTTGATCTCAAGTAAAGTGGTCACATTTTCATTTGTCATGAACATATCATGAATTATAACCTGACTGTCATGACACCATTATGACAGTGTATTGAAGATATTCTTTGATCTCAAGTAAAATTGATGCATTTTGTTGTCTCATGAACATATCATGAAGTATAACCTGACTGTCATGACACCATTATGACAGTGTATTGAAGATATCCTTCGATCTCAAGTAAAGTGGTCGCATTTTTATTTCTCATGAACATATCATTAAGTATAACCTGACTGTCATGACACCATTATTACAGTGTATTGAAGATATTTTTTGATCTCAAGTAAAGTGGTCACATTTTCATTTGTCATGAACATATCATGAAGTATAACCTGACTGTCTTGACACCATTATGACAGTGTATTGAAGATATTTTTTGATCTCAAGTAAAGTGGTCACATTTTCATTTAGCATGAACATATCATGAAGTATAACCTGACTGTCATGACACCATTATGACAGTGTATTGAAGATATTCTTTGGTCTCAAGTAAAGTGGTCACATTTTGATTTCTCATGAACATATCATGAAGTATAACCTGACTGTCATGACACCATTATGACAGCGAATTGAAGATATTCTTTGATCTCAAGTAAAATTGATGCATTTTGTTGTCTCATGAACATATAATGAAGTATAACCTGACTGTCATGACACCATTATGACAGCGTATTGAAGAAATTCTTTGATCTCAAGTAAATTGGTAGCATTTTGATATGTTATGAACATATCATGAAGTATAACCTGATTGTCATGACACCATTATGACAGCGTATTGAAGATATTCTTTGATCTCAAGTAAAGTGGTCACATTTTCATTTGTCATGAACATATCATGAAGTATAACCTGACTGTCATGACACCATTATGACAGTGTATTGAAGATATTCTTTGATCTCAAGTAAAGTGGTCACATTTTCATTTGTCATGAACATATCATGAAGTATAACCTGACTGTCATGACACCATTATGACAGTGTATTGAAGATATTCTTTGATCTCAAGTAAAATTGATGCATTTTGTTGTCTCATGAACATATCATGAAGTATAACCTGACTGTCATGACACCATTATGACAGTGTATTGAAGATATCCTTTGATCTCAAGTAAAGTGGTCGCATTTTTATTTCTCATGAACATATCATGAAGTATAACCTGACTGTGATGACACCATTATGACAGTGTATTGAAGATATTCTTTGATCTCAAGTAATGTGGTCGCATTTTTATTTTTCATGAAATTATCATGAAGTATAACCTTACTGTCATGACACAATTATGACAGCGTATTGAAAATATTCTTTGATATCAAGTAAAATTGACGCATTTTGTTGTCTCATGAACATATCATGAAGTATAACCTGACTGTCATGACACCATTATGACAGCGTATTGAATATATTCTTCGATCTCAAGTAAAAATGACGAATTTTGTTGTCTCATGAACATATTATGAAGTATAACCTGACTGTAATGACACCATTATGACAGTGTATTGAAGATATTCTTTGATCTCAAGTAAAGTGGTCACATTTTCATTTTTCAAGAACATATCATGAAGTACAACCTGACTCTCATGACACCATTATGACATCGTATTGAAGATATCCTTTGATCGCAAGTAAAATTGACGAATTTTGTTGTCTCATGAACATATTATGAAGTATAACCTGACTGTAATGACACCATTATGATAGCGTAGTGAAGAAATTCTTTGATCTCAATTAAAGTGGTAGCATTTTGATATGTTATGAACACATCATGAAGTATAACCTGACTGTCATGACACCATTATGACAGCGTATTGAAGAAAATCTTTGATCTCAATTAAAGTGGTAGCATTTTGATATGTTATGAACATATCATGAAGTATAACCTGACTGTCTTGACACCATTATGACAGCGTATTGAAGATATTCTTTGATCTCAAGTAAAGTGGTCACATTTTCATTTGTCATGAACATATCATGAATTATAACCTGACTGTCATGACACCATTATGACAGTGTATTGAAGATATTCTTTGATCTCAAGTAAAATTGATGCATTTTGTTGTCTCATGAACATATCATGAAGTATAACCTGACTGTCATGACACCATTATGACAGTGTATTGAAGATATCCTTCGATCTCAAGTAAAGTGGTCGCATTTTTATTTCTCATGAACATATCATTAAGTATAACCTGACTGTCATGACACCATTATTACAGTGTATTGAAGATATTTTTTGAGCTCAAGTAAAGTGGTCACATTTTCAGTTGTCATGAACATATCATGAAGTATAACCTGACTGTCATGACACCATTATGACAGTGTATTGAAGATATACTTTGATCTCAAGTAAAGTGGTCACATTTTCATTTGTCATGAACATATCATGAAGTATAACCTTACTGTCTTGACACCATTATGACAGTGTATTGAAGATATTCTTTGATCACAAGCAAAATTGATGCATTTTTTTGTCTCATGAACATATCATGAAGTATAACCTGACTGTCATGACACCATTATGACAGTGTATTGAAGATATTTTTTGGTCTCAAGTAAAGTGGTCACATTTTGATTTCTCATGAACATATCATGAAGTATAACCTGACTGTCATGACACCATTATGACAACGAATTGAAGATATTCTTTGATCTCAAGTAAAATTAATGCATTTTGTTGTCTCATGAACATATAATGAAGTATAACCTGACTGTCATGACACCATTATGACAGCGTATTGAAGAAATTCTTTGATCTCAAGTAAATTGGTAGCATTTTGATATGTTATGAACATATCATGAAGTATAACCTGACTGTCATGACACCATTATGACAGCGTATTGAAGATATTCTTTGATCTCAAGTAAAGTGGTCACATTTTCATTTGTCATGAACATATCATGAAGTATAACCTGACTGTCATGACACCATTATGACAGTGTATTGAAGATATTCTTTGATCTCAAGTAAAGTATTCACATTTTCATTTGTCATGAACATATCATGAAGTATAACCTGACTGTCATGACACCATTATGACAGTGTATTGAAGATATTCTTTGATCTCAAGTAAAATTGATGCATTTTGTTGTCTCATGAACATATCATGAAGTATAACCTGACTGTCATGACACCATTATGACAGTGTATTGAAGATATCCTTTGATCTCAAGTAAAGTGGTCGCATTTTTATTTCTCATGAACATATCATGAAGTATAACCTGACTGTGATGACACCATTATGACAGTGTATTGAAGATATTCTATGATCTCAAGTAATGTGGTCGCATTTTTATTTTTCATGAAATTATCATGAAGTATAACCTGACTGTCATGACACAATTATGACAGCGTATTGAAAATATTCTTTGATATCAAGTAAAATTGACGCATTTTGTTGTCTCATGAACATATTATGAAGTATAACCTGACTGTAATGACACCATTATGACAGTGTATTGAAGATATTCTTTGATCTCAAGTAAAGTGGTCACATTTTCATTTGTCAAGAACATATCATGAAGTATAACCTGACTCTCATGACACCATTATGACATCGTATTGAAGATATCCTTTGATCGCAAGTAAAATTGACGAATTTTGTTGTCTCATGAACATATTATGAATTATAACCTGACTGTAATGACACCATTATGATAGCGTAGTGAAGATATTCTTTGATCTCAAGTAAAGTGGTCACATTTTGATTTGTCATGAACATATCATGAAGTATAACCTGACTGTCATGACACCATTATGACAGTGTATTGAAGATATTTTTTGATCTCAAGTAAAGTGGTCACATTTTCATTTAGCATGAACATATCATGAAGTATAACCTGACTGTCATGACACCATTATGACAGTGTGTTGAAAATATACTTTGATCTCAAGTAAAGTGGTCACATTTTCATTTGTCATGAACATATCATGAAGTATAACCTTACTGTCTTGACACCATTATGACAGTGTATTGAAGATATTCTTTGATCACAAGTAAAATTGATGCATTTTTTTGTCTCATGAACATATCATGAAGTATAACCTGACTGTCATGACACCATTATGACAGTGTATTGAAGATATTCTTTGGTCTCAAGTAAAGTGGTCACATTTTGATTTCTCATGAACATATCATGAAGTATAACCTGACTGTCATGACACCATTATGACAGCGAATTGAAGATATTCTTTGATCTCAAGTAAAATTGATGCATTTTGTTGTCTCATGAACATATAATGAAGTATAACCTGACTGTCATGACACCATTATGACAGCGTATTGAAGAAATTCTTTGATCTCAAGTAAATTGGTAGCATTTTGATATGTTATGAACATATCATGAAGTATAACCTGATTGTCATGACACCATTATGACAGCGTATTGAAGATATTCTTTGATCTCAAGTAAAGTGGCCACATTTTCATTTGTCATGAACATATCATGAAGTATAACCTGACTGTCATGACACCATTATGACAGTGTATTGAAGATATTCTTTGATCTCAAGTAAAGTGGTCACATTTTCATTTGTCATGAACATATCATGAAGTATAACCTGACTGTCATGACACCATTATGACAGTGTATTGAAGATATTCTTTGATCTCAAGTAAAATTGATGCATTTTGTTGTCTCATGAACATATCATGAAGTATAACCTGACTGTCATGACACCATTACGACAGTGTATTGAAGATATCCTTTGATCTCAAGTAAAGTGGTCGCATTTTTATTTCTCATGAACATATCATGAAGTATAACCTGACTGTGATGACACCATTATGACAGTGTATTGAAGATATTCTTTGATCTCAAGTAATGTGGTCGCATTTTTATTTTTCATGAAATTATCATTAAGTATAACCTGACTGTCATGACACAATTATGACAGCGTATTGAAAATATTCTTTGATATCAAGTGAAATTGACGCATTTTGTTGTCTCATGAACATATCATGAAGTATAACCTGACTGTCATGACACCATTATGACAGCGTATTGAAGATATTCTATGATCTCAAGTAATGTGGTCGCATTTTTATTTTTCATGAAATTATCATGAAGTATAACCTGACTGTCATGACACAATTATGACAGCGTATTGAAAATATTCTTTGATATCAAGTAAAATTGACGCATTTTGTTGTCTCATGAACATATTATGAAGTATAACCTGACTGTAATGACACCATTATGACAGTGTATTGAAGATATTCTTTGATCTCAAGTAAAGTGGTCACATTTTCATTTGTCAAGAACATATCATGAAGTATAACCTGACTCTCATGACACCATTATGACATCGTATTGAAGATATCCTTTGATCGCAAGTAAAATTGACGAATTTTGTTGTCTCATGAACATATTATGAATTATAACCTGACTGTAATGACACCATTATGATAGCGTAGTGAAGATATTCTTTGATCTCAAGTAAAGTGGTCACATTTTGATTTGTCATGAACATATCATGAAGTATAACCTGACTGTCATGACACCATTATGACAGTGTATTGAAGATATTTTTTGATCTCAAGTAAAGTGGTCACATTTTCATTTAGCATGAACATATCATGAAGTATAACCTGACTGTCATGACACCATTATGACAGTGTATTGAAAATATACTTTGATCTCAAGTAAAGTGGTCACATTTTCATTTGTCATGAACATATCATGAAGTATAACCTTACTGTCTTGACACCATTATGACAGTGTATTGAAGATATTCTTTGATCACAAGTAAAATTGATGCATTTTTTTGTCTCATGAACATATCATGAAGTATAACCTGACTGTCATGACACCATTATGACAGTGTATTGAAGATATTCTTTGGTCTCAAGTAAAGTGGTCACATTTTGATTTCTCATGAACATATCATGAAGTATAACCTGACTGTCATGACACCATTATGACAGCGAATTGAAGATATTCTTTGATCTCAAGTAAAATTGATGCATTTTGTTGTCTCATGAACATATAATGAAGTATAACCTGACTGTCATGACACCATTATGACAGCGTATTGAAGAAATTCTTTGATCTCAAGTAAATTGGTAGCATTTTGATATGTTATGAACATATCATGAAGTATAACCTGATTGTCATGACACCATTATGACAGCGTATTGAAGATATTCTTTGATCTCAAGTAAAGTGGCCACATTTTCATTTGTCATGAACATATCATGAAGTATAACCTGACTGTCATGACACCATTATGACAGTGTATTGAAGATATTCTTTGATCTCAAGTAAAGTGGTCACATTTTCATTTGTCATGAACATATCATGAAGTATAACCTGACTGTCATGACACCATTATGACAGTGTATTGAAGATATTCTTTGATCTCAAGTAAAATTGATGCATTTTGTTGTCTCATGAACATATCATGAAGTATAACCTGACTGTCATGACACCATTACGACAGTGTATTGAAGATATCCTTTGATCTCAAGTAAAGTGGTCGCATTTTTATTTCTCATGAACATATCATGAAGTATAACCTGACTGTGATGACACCATTATGACAGTGTATTGAAGATATTCTTTGATCTCAAGTAATGTGGTCGCATTTTTATTTTTCATGAAATTATCATTAAGTATAACCTGACTGTCATGACACAATTATGACAGCGTATTGAAAATATTCTTTGATATCAAGTGAAATTGACGCATTTTGTTGTCTCATGAACATATCATGAAGTATAACCTGACTGTCATGACACCATTATGACAGCGTATTGAAGATATTCTATGATCTCAAGTAATGTGGTCGCATTTTTATTTTTCATGAAATTATCATGAAGTATAACCTGACTGTCATGACACAATTATGACAGCGTATTGAAAATATTCTTTGATATCAAGTAAAATTGACGCATTTTGTTGTCTCATGAACATATTATGAAGTATAACCTGACTGTAATGACACCATTATGACAGTGTATTGAAGATATTCTTTGATCTCAAGTAAAGTGGTCACATTTTCATTTGTCAAGAACATATCATGAAGTATAACCTGACTCTCATGACACCATTATGACATCGTATTGAAGATATCCTTTGATCGCAAGTAAAATTGACGAATTTTGTTGTCTCATGAACATATTATGAATTATAACCTGACTGTAATGACACCATTATGATAGCGTAGTGAAGATATTCTTTGATCTCAAGTAAAGTGGTCACATTTTGATTTGTCATGAACATATCATGAAGTATAACCTGACTGTCATGACACCATTATGACAGTGTATTGAAGATATTTTTTGATCTCAAGTAAAGTGGTCACATTTTCATTTAGCATGAACATATCATGAAGTATAACCTGACTGTCATGACACCATTATGACAGTGTATTGAAAATATACTTTGATCTCAAGTAAAGTGGTCACATTTTCATTTGTCATGAACATATCATGAAGTATAACCTTACTGTCTTGACACCATTATGACAGTGTATTGAAGATATTCTTTGATCACAAGTAAAATTGATGCATTTTTTTGTCTCATGAACATATCATGAAGTATAACCTGACTGTCATGACACCATTATGACAGTGTATTGAAGATATTCTTTGGTCTCAAGTAAAGTGGTCACATTTTGATTTCTCATGAACATATCATGAAGTATAACCTGACTGTCATGACACCATTATGACAGCGAATTGAAGATATTCTTTGATCTCAAGTAAAATTGATGCATTTTGTTGTCTCATGAACATATAATGAAGTATAACCTGACTGTCATGACACCATTATGACAGCGTATTGAAGAAATTCTTTGATCTCAAGTAAATTGGTAGCATTTTGATATGTTATGAACATATCATGAAGTATAACCTGATTGTCATAACACCATTATGACAGCGTATTGAAGATATTCTTTGATCTCAAGTAAAATGGCCACATTTTCATTTGTCATGAACATATCATGAAGTATAACCTGACTGTCATGACACCATTATGACAGTGTATTGAAGATATTCTTTGATCTCAAGTAAAGTGGTCACATTTTCATTTGTCATGAACATATCATGAAGTATAACCTGACTGTCATGACACCATTATGACAGTGTATTGAAGATATTCTTTGATCTCAAGTAAAATTGATGCATTTTGTTGTCTCATGAACATATCATGAAGTATAACCTGACTGTCATGACACCATTACGACAGTGTATTGAAGATATCCTTTGATCTCAAGTAAAGTGGTCGCATTTTTATTTCTCATGAACATATCATGAAGTATAACCTGACTGTGATGACACCATTATGACAGTGTATTGAAGATATTCTTTGATCTCAAGTAATGTGGTCGCATTTTTATTTTTCATGAAATTATCATTAAGTATAACCTGACTGTCATGACACAATTATGACAGCGTATTGAAAATATTCTTTGATATCAAGTGAAATTGACGCATTTTGTTGTCTCATGAACATATCATGAAGTATAACCTGACTGTCATGACACCATTATGACAGCGTATTGAATATATTCTTCGATCTCAAGTAAAATTGACGAATTTTGTTGTCTCATGAACATATTATGAAGTATAACCTGACTGTAATGACACCATTATGACAGTGTATTGAAGATATTCTTTGATCTCAAGTAAATTGGTCACATTTTCATTTTTCAAGAACATATCATGAAGTACAACCTGACTCTCATGACACCATTATGACATCGTATTGAAGATATCCTTTGATCGCAAGTAAAATTGACGAATTTTGTTGTCTCATGAACATATTATGAAGTATAACCTGACTGTAATGACACCATTATGATAGCGTAGTGAAGATATTCTTTGATCTCAAGTAAAGTGGTCACATTTTGATTTGTCATGAACATATCAAGAAGTATAACCTGACTGTCATGACACCATTATGACGGCGTATTGAAGAAATTCTTTGATCTCAACTAAAGTGGTAGCATTTTGATATGTTATGAACATATCATGAAGTATAACCTGACTGTCATGACACCATTATGACAGCGTATTGAAGATATTCTTTGATCTCAAGTAAAGTGGTCACATTTTCATTTGTCATGAGCATATCATGAAGCATAACCTGACTGTCATGACACCATTATGACAGTGTATTGAAGATATTCTTTGATCTCAAGTAAAGTGGTCACATTTTCATTTGTCATGAACATATCATGAAGTATAACCTGACTGTCATGACACCATTATGACAGTGTATTGAAGATATTCTTTGATCTCAAGTAAAATTGATGCATTTTGTTGTCTCATGAACATATCATGAAGTATAACCTGACTGTCATGACACCATTACGACAGTGTATTGAAGATATCCTTTGATCTCAAGTAAAGTGGTCGCATTTTTATTTCTCATGAACATATCATGAAGTATAACCTGACTGTGATGACACCATTATGACAGTGTATTGAAGATATTCTTTGATCTCAAGTAATGTGGTCGCATTTTTATTTTTCATGAAATTATCATTAAGTATAACCTGACTGTCATGACACAATTATGACAGCGTATTGAAAATATTCTTTGATATCAAGTGAAATTGACGCATTTTGTTGTCTCATGAACATATCATGAAGTATAACCTGACTGTCATGACACCATTATGACAGCGTATTGAAGATATTCTATGATCTCAAGTAATGTGGTCGCATTTTTATTTTTCATGAAATTATCATGAAGTATAACCTGACTGTCATGACACAATTATGACAGCGTATTGAAAATATTCTTTGATATCAAGTAAAATTGACGCATTTTGTTGTCTCATGAACATATTATGAAGTATAACCTGACTGTAATGACACCATTATGACAGTGTATTGAAGATATTCTTTGATCTCAAGTAAAGTGGTCACATTTTCATTTGTCAAGAACATATCATGAAGTATAACCTGACTCTCATGACACCATTATGACATCGTATTGAAGATATCCTTTGATCGCAAGTAAAATTGACGAATTTTGTTGTCTCATGAACATATTATGAATTATAACCTGACTGTAATGACACCATTATGATAGCGTAGTGAAGATATTCTTTGATCTCAAGTAAAGTGGTCACATTTTGATTTGTCATGAACATATCATGAAGTATAACCTGACTGTCATGACACCATTATGACAGTGTATTGAAGATATTTTTTGATCTCAAGTAAAGTGGTCACATTTTCATTTAGCATGAACATATCATGAAGTATAACCTGACTGTCATGACACCATTATGACAGTGTATTGAAAATATACTTTGATCTCAAGTAAAGTGGTCACATTTTCATTTGTCATGAACATATCATGAAGTATAACCTTACTGTCTTGACACCATTATGACAGTGTATTGAAGATATTCTTTGATCACAAGTAAAATTGATGCATTTTTTTGTCTCATGAACATATCATGAAGTATAACCTGACTGTCATGACACCATTATGACAGTGTATTGAAGATATTCTTTGGTCTCAAGTAAAGTGGTCACATTTTGATTTCTCATGAACATATCATGAAGTATAACCTGACTGTCATGACACCATTATGACAGCGAATTGAAGATATTCTTTGATCTCAAGTAAAATTGATGCATTTTGTTGTCTCATGAACATATAATGAAGTATAACCTGACTGTCATGACACCATTATGACAGCGTATTGAAGAAATTCTTTGATCTCAAGTAAATTGGTAGCATTTTGATATGTTATGAACATATCATGAAGTATAACCTGATTGTCATAACACCATTATGACAGCGTATTGAAGATATTCTTTGATCTCAAGTAAAATGGCCACATTTTCATTTGTCATGAACATATCATGAAGTATAACCTGACTGTCATGACACCATTATGACAGTGTATTGAAGATATTCTTTGATCTCAAGTAAAGTGGTCACATTTTCATTTGTCATGAACATATCATGAAGTATAACCTGACTGTCATGACACCATTATGACAGTGTATTGAAGATATTCTTTGATCTCAAGTAAAATTGATGCATTTTGTTGTCTCATGAACATATCATGAAGTATAACCTGACTGTCATGACACCATTACGACAGTGTATTGAAGATATCCTTTGATCTCAAGTAAAGTGGTCGCATTTTTATTTCTCATGAACATATCATGAAGTATAACCTGACTGTGATGACACCATTATGACAGTGTATTGAAGATATTCTTTGATCTCAAGTAATGTGGTCGCATTTTTATTTTTCATGAAATTATCATTAAGTATAACCTGACTGTCATGACACAATTATGACAGCGTATTGAAAATATTCTTTGATATCAAGTGAAATTGACGCATTTTGTTGTCTCATGAACATATCATGAAGTATAACCTGACTGTCATGACACCATTATGACAGCGTATTGAATATATTCTTCGATCTCAAGTAAAATTGACGAATTTTGTTGTCTCATGAACATATTATGAAGTATAACCTGACTGTAATGACACCATTATGACAGTGTATTGAAGATATTCTTTGATCTCAAGTAAATTGGTCACATTTTCATTTTTCAAGAACATATCATGAAGTACAACCTGACTCTCATGACACCATTATGACATCGTATTGAAGATATCCTTTGATCGCAAGTAAAATTGACGAATTTTGTTGTCTCATGAACATATTATGAAGTATAACCTGACTGTAATGACACCATTATGATAGCGTAGTGAAGATATTCTTTGATCTCAAGTAAAGTGGTCACATTTTGATTTGTCATGAACATATCAAGAAGTATAACCTGACTGTCATGACACCATTATGACGGCGTATTGAAGAAATTCTTTGATCTCAACTAAAGTGGTAGCATTTTGATATGTTATGAACATATCATGAAGTATAACCTGACTGTCATGACACCATTATGACAGCGTATTGAAGATATTCTTTGATCTCAAGTAAAGTGGTCACATTTTCATTTGTCATGAGCATATCATGAAGCATAACCTGACTGTCATGACACCATTATGACAGTGTATTGAAGATATTCTTTGATCTCAAGTAAAGTGGTCACATTTTCATTTGTCATGAACATATCATGAAGTATAACCTGACTGTCATGACACCATTATGACAGTGTATTGAAGATATTCTTTGATCTCAATAAAAAATTGATGCATTTTGTTGTCTCATGAACATATCATGAAGTATAACCTGACTGTCATGACACCATTATGACAGTGTATTGAAGATATCCTTTGATCTCAAGTAAACTGGTCGCATTTTAATTTGTCATGAACATATCATGAAGTATAACCTGACTGTCATGACACCATTATGACAGTGTATTGAAGATATTTTTTGATCTCAAGTAAAGTGGTCACATTTTCATTTGTCATGAACATATCATGAAGTATAACCTGACTGTCATGACACCATTATGACAGTGTATTGAAGATATTCTTTGATCACAAGTAAAATTGATGCATTTTGTTGTCTCATGAACATATCATGAAGTATAACCTGACTGTCATGACACCATTATGACAGTGTATTGAAGATATTCTTTGATCTCAAGTAAAGTGGTCACATTTTGATTTCTCATGAACATATCATGAAGTATAACCTGACTGTCATGACACCATTATGACAGCGAATTGAAGATATTCTTTGATCTCAAGTAAAATTGATGCATTTTGTTGTCTCATGAACATATAATGAAGTATAACCTGACTGTCATGACACCATTATGACAGCGTATTGAAGATATTCTTCGATCTCAAGTAAAATTTACGAATTTTGTTGTCTCATGAACATATTATGAAGTATAACCTGACTGTAATGACACCATTATGACAGTGTATTGAAGATATTCTTTGATCTCAAGTAAAGTGGTCACATTTTCATTTGTCATGAACATATCATGAAGTATAACCTGACTCTCATAACACCATTATGACATCGTATTGAAGATATCCTTTGATCGCAAGTAAAATTGACGAATTTTGTTGTCTCATGAACATATTATGAAGTATAACCTGACTGTAATGACACCATTATGATAGCGTAGTGAAGATATTCTTTGATCTCAAGTAAAGTGGTCACATTTTGATTTGTCATGAACATATCATGAAGTATAACCTGACTCTCATGACACCATTATGACGGCGTATTGAAGAAATTTTTTGATCTCAACTAAAGTGGTAGCATTTTGATATGTTATGAACATATCATGAAGTATAACCTGACTGTCATGACACCATTATGACAGCGTATTGAAGATATTCTTTGATCTCAACTAAAGTGGTCACATTTTCATTTGTCATGAGCATATCATGAAGCACAACCTGACTGTCATGACACCATTATGACAGTGTATTGAAGATATTCTTTGATCTCAAGTAAAGTGGTCACATTTTCATTTGTAATGAACATATCATGAATTATAACCTGACTGTCATGACACCATTATGACAGTGTATTGAAGATATTCTTTGATCTCAATTGAAATTGATGCATTTTGTTGTCTCATGAACATATCATGAAGTATAACCTGACTGTCATGACACCATTATGACAGTGTATTGAAGATATCCTTTGATCTCAAGTAAACTGGTCGCATTTTAATTTGTCATGAACATATCATGAAGTATAACCTGACTGTCATGACACCATTATGACAGTGCATTGAAGATATTTTTTGATCTCAAGTAAAGTGGTCACATTTTCATTTGTCATGAACATATCATGAAGTATAACCTGACTGTCATGACACCATTATGACAGTGTATTGAAGATATTCTTTGATCACAAGTAAAATTGATGCATTTTGTTGTCTCATGAACATATAATGAAGTATAACCTGTCTGTCATGACACCATTATGACAGCGTATTGAAGAAATTCTTTGATCTCAAGTAAATTGGTAGCATTTTCATATGTTATGAACATATCATGAAGTATAACCTGATTGTCATGACACCATTATGACAGCGTATTGAAGATATTCTTTGATCTCAAGTAAAGTGGTCACATTTTCATTTGTCATGAACATATCATGAAGTATAACCTGACTGTCATGACACCATTATGACAGTGTATTGAAGATATTCTTTGATCTCAAGTAAAGTGGTCACATTTTCATTTGTCATGAACATATCATGAAGTATAACCTGACTGTCATGACAACATTATGACAGTGTATTGAAGATATTCTTTGATCTCAAGTAAAATTGATGCATTTTGTTGTCTCATGAACATATCATGAAGTATAACCTGACTGTCATGACACCATTATGACAGTGTATTGAAGATATCCTTTGATCTCAAGTAAAGTGGTCGCATTTTTATTTCTCATGAACATATCATGAAGTATAACCTGACTGTGATGACACCATTATGACAGTCTATTGAAGATATTCTTTGATCTCAAGTAATGTGGTCGCATTTTTATTTTTCATGAAATTATCATGAAGTATAACCTGACTGTCATGACACAATTATGACAGCGTATTGAAGATATTCTTCGATCTCAAGTAAAATTGACGAATTTTGTTGTCTCATGAACATATTATGAATTATGACCTGATTGTAATGACACCATTATGACAGTGTATTGAAGATATTCTTTGATCTCAAGTAAAGTGGTCACATTTTCATTTGTCATGAACATATCATGAAGTATAACCTGACTCTCATGACACCATTATGACATCGTATTGAAGATATCCTTTGATCGCAAGTAAAATTGACGAATTTTGTTGTCTCATGAACATATTATGAAGTATAACCTGACTGTAATGACACCATTATGATAGCGTAGTGAAGATATTCTTTGATCTCAAGTAAAGTGGTCACATTTTCATTTGTCATGAACATATCATGAATTATAACCTGACTGTCATGACACCATTATGACAGTGTATTGAAGATATACTTTGATCTCAAGTAAAGTGGTCACATTTTCATTTGTCATGAACATATCATGAAGTATAACCTTACTGTCTTGACACCATTATGACAGTGTATTGAAGATATTCTTTGATCACAAGTAAAATTGATGCATTTTTTTGTCTCATGAACATATCATGAAGTATAACCTGACTGTCATGACACCATTATGACAGTGTATTGAAGATATTCTTTGGTCTCAAGTAAAGTGGTCACATTTTGATTTCTCATGAACATATCATGAAGTATAACCTGACTGTCATGACACCATTATGACAGCGAATTGAAGATATTCTTTGATCTCAAGTAAAATTGATGCATTTTGTGTCTCATGAACATATAATGAAGTATAACCTGACTGTCATGACACCATTATGACAGCGTATTGAAGAAATTCTTTGATCTCAAGTAAATTGGTAGCATTTTGATATGTTATGAACATATCATGAAGTATAACCTGATTGTCATGACACCATTATGACAGCGTATTGAAGATATTCTTTGATCTCAAGTAAAGTGGCCACATTTTCATTTGTCATGAACATATCATGAAGTATAACCTGACTGTCATGACACCATTATGACAGTGTATTGAAGATATTCTTTGATCTCAAGTAAAGTGGTCACGTTTTCATTTGTCATGAACATATCATGAAGTATAACGTGACTGTCATGACACCATTATGACAGTGTATTGAAGATATTCTTTGATCTCAAGTAAAATTGATGCATTTTGTTGTCTCATGAACATATCATGAAGTATAACCTGACTGTCATGACACCATTATGACAGTGTATTGAAGATATCCTTTGATCTCAAGTAAAGTGGTCGCATTTTTATTTCTCATGAACATATCATGAAGTATAACCTGACTGTGATGACACCATTATGACAGTGTATTGAAGATATTCTTTGATCTCAAGTAATGTGGTCGCATTTTTATTTTTCATGAAATTATCATGAAGTATAACCTGACTGTCATGACACAATTATGACAGCGTATTGAAAATATTCTTTGATATCAAGTAAAATTGACGCATTTTGTTGTCTCATGAACATATCATGAAGTATAACCTGACTGTCATGACACCATTATGACAGCGTATTGAATATATTCTTCGATCTCAAGTAAAATTGACGAATTTTGTTGTCTCATGAACATATTATGAAGTATAACCTGACTGTAATGACACCATTATGACAGTGTATTGAAGATATTCTTTGATCTCAAGTAAAGTGGTCACATTTTCATTTTTCAAGAACATATCATGAAGTACAACCTGACTCTCATGACACCATTATGACATCGTATTGAAGATATCCTTTGATCGCAAGTAAAATTGACGAATTTTGTTGTCTCATGAACATATCATGAAGTATAACCTGACTGTAATGACACCATTATGATAGCGTAGTGAAGATATTCTTTGATCTCAAGTAAAGTGGTCACATTTTGATTTGTCATGAACATATCAAGAAGTATAACCTGACTGTCATGACACCATTATGACGGCGTATTGAAGAAATTCTTTGATCTCAACTAAAGTGGTAGCATTTTGATATGTTATGAACATATCATGAAGTATAACCTGACTGTCATGACACCATTATGACAGCGTATTGAAGATATTCTTTGATCTCAAGTAAAGTGGTCACATTTTCATTTGTCATGAGCATATCATGAAGCATAACCTGACTGTCATGACACCATTATGACAGTGTATTGAAGATATTCTTTGATCTCAAGTAAAGTGGTCACATTTTCATTTGTCATGAACATATCATGAAGTATAACCTGACTGTGATGACACCATTATGACAGTGTATTGAAGATATTCTTTGATCTCAAGTAATGTGGTCGCATTTTTATTTTTCATGAAATTATCATGAAGTATAACCTGACTGTCATGACACAATTATGACAGCGTATTGAAAATATTCTTTGATATCAAGTAAAATTGACGCATTTTGTTGTCTCATGAACATATCATGAAGTATAACCTGACTGTCATGACACCATTATGACAGCGTATTGAATATATTCTTCGATCTCAAGTAAAATTGACGAATTTTGTTGTCTCATGAACATATTATGAAGTATAACCTGACTGTAATGACACCATTATGACAGTGTATTGAAGATATTCTTTGATCTCAAGTAAAGTGGTCACATTTTCATTTTTCAAGAACATATCATGAAGTACAACCTGACTCTCATGACACCATTATGACATCGTATTGAAGATATCCTTTGATCGCAAGTAAAATTGACGAATTTTGTTGTCTCATGAACATATTATGAAGTATAACCTGACTGTAATGACACCATTATGATAGCGTAGTGAAGATATTCTTTGATATCAAGTAAAGTGGTCACATTTTGATTTGTCATGAACATATCAAGAAGTATAACCTGACTGTCATGACACCATTATGACGGCGTATTGAAGAAATTCTTTGATCTCAACTAAAGTGGTAGCATTTTGATATGTTATGAACATATCATGAAGTATAACCTGACTGTCATGACACCATTATGACAGCGTATTGAAGATATTCTTTGATCTCAAGTAAAGTGGTCACATTTTCATTTGTCATGAGCATATCATGAAGCATAACCTGACTGTCATGACACCATTATGACAGTGTATTGAAGATATTCTTTGATCTCAAGTAAAGTGGTCACATTTTCATTTGTCATGAACATATCATGAAGTATAACCTGTCTGTCATGACACCATTATGACAGTGTATTGAAGATATTCTTTGATCTCAATTAAAATTGATGAATTTTGTTGTCTCATGAACATATCATGAAGTATAACCTGACTGTCATGACACCATTATGACAGTGTATTGAAGATATCCTTTGATCTCAAGTAAACTGGTCGCATTTTAATTTGTCATGAACATATCATGAAGTATAACCTGACTGTCATGACACCATTATGACAGTGTATTGAAGATATTTTTTGATCTCAAGTAAAGTGGTCACATTTTCATTTGTCATGAACATATCATGAAGTATAACCTGACTGTCATGACACCATTATGACAGTGTATTGAAGATATTCTTTGATCACAAGTAAAATTGATGCATTTTGTTGTCTCATGAACATATCATGAAGTATAACCTGACTGTCATGACACCATTATGACAGTGTATTGAAGATATTCTTTGATCTCAAGTAAAGTGGTCACATTTTGATTTCTCATGAACATATCATGAAGTATAACCTGACTGTCATGACACCATTATGACAGCGAATTGAAGATATTCTTTGATCTCAAGTAAAATTGATGCATTTTGTTGTCTCATGAACATATAATGAAGTATAACCTGACTGTCATGACACCATTATGACAGCGTATTGAAGATATTCTTCGATCTCAAGTAAAATTTACGAATTTTGTTGTCTCATGAACATATTATGAAGTATAACCTGACTGTAATGACACCATTATGACAGTGTATTGAAGATATTCTTTGATCTCAAGTAAAGTGGTCACATTTTCATTTGTCATGAACATATCATGAAGTATAACCTGACTCTCATAACACCATTATGACATCGTATTGAAGATATCCTTTGATCGCAAGTAAAATTGACGAATTTTGTTGTCTCATGAACATATTATGAAGTATAACCTGACTGTAATGACACCATTATGATAGCGTAGTGAAGATATTCTTTGATCTCAAGTAAAGTGGTCACATTTTGATTTGTCATGAACATATCATGAAGTATAACCTGACTCTCATGACACCATTATGACGGCGTATTGAAGAAATTCTTTGATCTCAACTAAAGTGGTAGCATTTTGATATGTTATGAACATATCATGAAGTATAACCTGACTGTCATGACACCATTGTGACAGCGTATTGAAGATATTCTTTGATCTCAAGTAAAGTGGTCACATTTTCATTTGTCATGAGCATATCATGAAGCACAACCTGACTGTCATGACACCATTATGACAGTGTATTGAAGATATTCTTTGATCTCAAGTAAAGTGGTCACATTTTCATTTGTAATGAACATATCATGAATTATAACCTTACTGTCATGACACCATTATGACAGTGTATTGAAGATATTCTTTGATCTCAATTGAAATTGATGCATTTTGTTGTCTCATGAACATATCATGAAGTATAACCTGACTGTCATGACACCATTATGACAGTGTATTGAAGATATCCTTTGATCTCAAGTAAACTGGTCGCATTTTAATTTGTCATGAACATATCATGAAGTATAACCTGACTGTCATGACACCATTATGACAGTGTATTGAAGATATTTTTTGATCTCAAGTAAAGTGGTCACATTTTCATTTGTCATGAACATATCATGAAGTATAACCTGACTGTCATGACACCATTATGACAGTGTATTGAAGATATTCTTTGATCTCAAGTAAAGTGGTCATATTTTGATTTCTCATGAACATATCATGAAGTATAACCTGACTGTCATGACACAATTATGACAGCGTATTGAAAATATTCTTTGATATCAAGTAAAATTGACGCATTTTGTTGTCTCATGAACATATCATGAAGTATAACCTGACTGTCATGACACCATTATGACAGCGTATTGAATATATTCTTCGATCTCAAGTAAAATTGACGAATTTTGTTGTCTCATGAACATATTATGAAGTATAACCTGACTGTAATGACACCATTATGACAGTGTATTGAAGATATTCTTTGATCTCAAGTAAAGTGGTCACATTTTCATTTTTCAAGAACATATCATGAAGTACAACCTGACTCTCATGACACCATTATGACATCGTATTGAAGATATCCTTTGATCGCAAGTAAAATTGACGAATTTTGTTGTCTCATGAACATATTATGAAGTATAACCTGACTGTCATGACACCATTATGACAGTGTATTGAAGATATTCTTTGATCACAAGTAAAATTGATGCATTTTGTTGTCTCATGAACATATAATGAAGTATAACCTGTCTGTCATGACACCATTATGACAGCGTATTGAAGAAATTCTTTGATATCAAGTAAATTGGTAGCATTTTCATATGTTATGAACATATCATGAAGTATAACCTGATTGTCATGACACCATTATGACAGCGTATTGAAGATATTCTTTGATCTCAAGTAAAGTGGTCACATTTTCATTTGTCATGAACATATCATGAAGTATAACCTGACTGTCATGACACCATTATGACAGTGTATTGAAGATATTCTTTGATCTCAAGTAAAGTGGTCACATTTTCATTTGTCATGAACATATCATGAAGTATAACCTGACTGTCATGACAACATTATGACAGTGTATTGAAGATATTCTTTGATCTCAAGTAAAATTGATGCATTTTGTTGTCTCATGAACATATCATGAAGTATAACCTGACTGTCATGACACCATTATGACAGTGTATTGAAGATATCCTTTGATCTCAAGTAAAGTGGTCGCATTTTTATTTCTCATGAACATATCATGAAGTATAACCTGACTGTGATGACACCATTATGACAGTCTATTGAAGATATTCTTTGATCTCAAGTAATGTGGTCGCATTTTTATTTTTCATGAAATTATCATGAAGTATAACCTGACTGTCATGACACAATTATGACAGCGTATTGAAAATATTCTTCGATATCAAGTAAAATTGACGCATTTTGTTGTCTCATGAACATATCATGAAGTATAACCTGACTGTCATGACACCATTTTGACAGCGTATTGAAGATATTCTTCGATCTCAAGTAAAATTGACGAATTTTGTTGTCTCATGAACATATTATGAAGTATGACCTGATTGTAATGACACCATTATGACAGTGTATTGAAGATATTCTTTGATCTCAAGTAAAGTGGTCACATTTTCATTTGTCATGAACATATCATGAAGTATAACCTGACTCTCATGACACCATTATGACATCGTATTGAAGATATCCTTTGATCGCAAGTAAAATTGACGAATTTTGTTGTCTCATGAACATATTATGAAGTATAACCTGACTGTAATGACACCATTATGATAGCGTAGTGAAGATATTCTTTGATCTCAAGTAAAGTGGTCACATTTTCATTTGTCATGAACATATCATGAATTATAACCTGACTGTCATGACACCATTATGACAGTGTATTGAAGATATACTTTGATCTCAAGTAAAGTGGTCACATTTTCATTTGTCATGAACATATCATGAAGTATAACCTTACTGTCTTGACACCATTATGACAGTGTATTGAAGATATTCTTTGATCACAAGTAAAATTGATGCATTTTTTTGTCTCATGAACATATCATGAAGTATAACCTGACTGTCATGACACCATTATGACAGTGTATTGAAGATATTCTTTGGTCTCAAGTAAAGTGGTCACATTTTGATTTCTCATGAACATATCATGAAGTATAACCTGACTGTCATGACACCATTATGACAGCGAATTGAAGATATTCTTTGATCTCAAGTAAAATTGATGCATTTTGTGTCTCATGAACATATAATGAAGTATAACCTGACTGTCATGACACCATTATGACAGCGTATTGAAGAAATTCTTTGATCTCAAGTAAATTGGTAGCATTTTGATATGTTATGAACATATCATGAAGTATAACCTGATTGTCATGACACCATTATGACAGCGTATTGAAGATATTCTTTGATCTCAAGTAAAGTGGCCACATTTTCATTTGTCATGAACATATCATGAAGTATAACCTGACTGTCATGACACCATTATGACAGTGTATTGAAGATATTCTTTGATCTCAAGTAAAGTGGTCACGTTTTCATTTGTCATGAACATATCATGAAGTATAACGTGACTGTCATGACACCATTATGACAGTGTATTGAAGATATTCTTTGATCTCAAGTAAAATTGATGCATTTTGTTGTCTCATGAACATATCATGAAGTATAACCTGACTGTCATGACACCATTATGACAGTGTATTGAAGATATCCTTTGATCTCAAGTAAAGTGGTCGCATTTTTATTTCTCATGAACATATCATGAAGTATAACCTGACTGTGATGACACCATTATGACAGTGTATTGAAGATATTCTTTGATCTCAAGTAATGTGGTCGCATTTTTATTTTTCATGAAATTATCATGAAGTATAACCTGACTGTCATGACACAATTATGACAGCGTATTGAAAATATTCTTTGATATCAAGTAAAATTGACGCATTTTGTTGTCTCATGAACATATCATGAAGTATAACCTGACTGTCATGACACCATTATGACAGCGTATTGAATATATTCTTCGATCTCAAGTAAAATTGACGAATTTTGTTGTCTCATGAACATATTATGAAGTATAACCTGACTGTAATGACACCATTATGACAGTGTATTGAAGATATTCTTTGATCTCAAGTAAAGTGGTCACATTTTCATTTTTCAAGAACATATCATGAAGTACAACCTGACTCTCATGACACCATTATGACATCGTATTGAAGATATCCTTTGATCGCAAGTAAAATTGACGAATTTTGTTGTCTCATGAACATATTATGAAGTATAACCTGACTGTCATGACACCATTATGACAGTGTATTGAAGATATTCTTTGATCACAAGTAAAATTGATGCATTTTGTTGTCTCATGAACATATAATGAAGTATAACCTGTCTGTCATGACACCATTATGACAGCGTATTGAAGAAATTCTTTGATATCAAGTAAATTGGTAGCATTTTCATATGTTATGAACATATCATGAAGTATAACCTGATTGTCATGACACCATTATGACAGCGTATTGAAGATATTCTTTGATCTCAAGTAAAGTGGTCACATTTTCATTTGTCATGAACATATCATGAAGTATAACCTGACTGTCATGACACCATTATGACAGTGTATTGAAGATATTCTTTGATCTCAAGTAAAGTGGTCACATTTTCATTTGTCATGAACATATCATGAAGTATAACCTGACTGTCATGACAACATTATGACAGTGTATTGAAGATATTCTTTGATCTCAAGTAAAATTGATGCATTTTGTTGTCTCATGAACATATCATGAAGTATAACCTGACTGTCATGACACCATTATGACAGTGTATTGAAGATATCCTTTGATCTCAAGTAAAGTGGTCGCATTTTTATTTCTCATGAACATATCATGAAGTATAACCTGACTGTGATGACACCATTATGACAGTCTATTGAAGATATTCTTTGATCTCAAGTAATGTGGTCGCATTTTTATTTTTCATGAAATTATCATGAAGTATAACCTGACTGTCATGACACAATTATGACAGCGTATTGAAAATATTCTTCGATATCAAGTAAAATTGACGCATTTTGTTGTCTCATGAACATATCATGAAGTATAACCTGACTGTCATGACACCATTTTGACAGCGTATTGAAGATATTCTTCGATCTCAAGTAAAATTGACGAATTTTGTTGTCTCATGAACATATTATGAAGTATGACCTGATTGTAATGACACCATTATGACAGTGTATTGAAGATATTCTTTGATCTCAAGTAAAGTGGTCACATTTTCATTTGTCATGAACATATCATGAAGTATAACCTGACTCTCATGACACCATTATGACATCGTATTGAAGATATCCTTTGATCGCAAGTAAAATTGACGAATTTTGTTGTCTCATGAACATATTATGAAGTATAACCTGACTGTAATGACACCATTATGATAGCGTAGTGAAGATATTCTTTGATCTCAAGTAAAGTGGTCACATTTTCATTTGTCATGAACATATCATGAATTATAACCTGACTGTCATGACACCATTATGACAGTGTATTGAAGATATACTTTGATCTCAAGTAAAGTGGTCACATTTTCATTTGTCATGAACATATCATGAAGTATAACCTTACTGTCTTGACACCATTATGACAGTGTATTGAAGATATTCTTTGATCACAAGTAAAATTGATGCATTTTTTTGTCTCATGAACATATCATGAAGTATAACCTGACTGTCATGACACCATTATGACAGTGTATTGAAGATATTCTTTGGTCTCAAGTAAAGTGGTCACATTTTGATTTCTCATGAACATATCATGAAGTATAACCTGACTGTCATGACACCATTATGACAGCGAATTGAAGATATTCTTTGATCTCAAGTAAAATTGATGCATTTTGTGTCTCATGAACATATAATGAAGTATAACCTGACTGTCATGACACCATTATGACAGCGTATTGAAGAAATTCTTTGATCTCAAGTAAATTGGTAGCATTTTGATATGTTATGAACATATCATGAAGTATAACCTGATTGTCATGACACCATTATGACAGCGTATTGAAGATATTCTTTGATCTCAAGTAAAGTGGCCACATTTTCATTTGTCATGAACATATCATGAAGTATAACCTGACTGTCATGACACCATTATGACAGTGTATTGAAGATATTCTTTGATCTCAAGTAAAGTGGTCACGTTTTCATTTGTCATGAACATATCATGAAGTATAACGTGACTGTCATGACACCATTATGACAGTGTATTGAAGATATTCTTTGATCTCAAGTAAAATTGATGCATTTTGTTGTCTCATGAACATATCATGAAGTATAACCTGACTGTCATGACACCATTATGACAGTGTATTGAAGATATCCTTTGATCTCAAGTAAAGTGGTCGCATTTTTATTTCTCATGAACATATCATGAAGTATAACCTGACTGTGATGACACCATTATGACAGTGTATTGAAGATATTCTTTGATCTCAAGTAATGTGGTCGCATTTTTATTTTTCATGAAATTATCATGAAGTATAACCTGACTGTCATGACACAATTATGACAGCGTATTGAAAATATTCTTTGATATCAAGTAAAATTGACGCATTTTGTTGTCTCATGAACATATCATGAAGTATAACCTGACTGTCATGACACCATTATGACAGCGTATTGAATATATTCTTCGATCTCAAGTAAAATTGACGAATTTTGTTGTCTCATGAACATATTATGAAGTATAACCTGACTGTAATGACACCATTATGACAGTGTATTGAAGATATTCTTTGATCTCAAGTAAAGTGGTCACATTTTCATTTTTCAAGAACATATCATGAAGTACAACCTGACTCTCATGACACCATTATGACATCGTATTGAAGATATCCTTTGATCGCAAGTAAAATTGACGAATTTTGTTGTCTCATGAACATGTTATGAAGTATAACCTGACTGTAATGACACCATTATGACAGTGTATTGAAGATATTCTTTGATCTCAAGTAAAGTGGTCACATTTTCATTTGTCATGAACATATCATGAAGTATAACCTGACTCTCATGACACCATTATGACGGCGTATTGAAGAAATTCTTTGATCTCAAGTAAAGTGGTAGCATTTTGATATGTTATGAACATATCATGAAGTATAACATGACTGTCATGACACCATTATGACAGCGTATTGAAGATATTCTTTGATCTCAAGTAAAGTGGTCACATTTTCATTTGTCATGAGCATATCATGAAGCATAACCTGACTGTCATGACACCATTATGACAGTGTATTGAAGATATTCTTTGATCTCAAGTAAAGTGGTCACATTTTCATTTGTCATGAACATATCATGAAGTATAACCTGACTGTCATGACACCATAATGACAGTGTAGTGAAGATATTCTTTGATCTCAAGTAAAATTGATGCATTTTGTTGTCTCATGAACATATCATGAAGTATAACCTGACTGTCATGACACCATTATGACAGTGTATTGAAGATATCCTTTGATCTCAAGTAAAGTGGTCGCATTTTTATTTCTCATGAACATATCATGAAGGATAACCTGATTGTCATGACACCATTATGACAGCGTATTGAAGATATTCTTTGATCTCAAGTAAAGTGGTCACATTTTCATTTGTCATGAACATATCATGAAGTATAACCTGACTGTCATGACACCATTATGACAGCGTATTGAAGATATTCTTTGATCTCAAGTAAAGTGGTCACAGTTTCATTTGTCATGAGCATATCATGAAGCATAACCTGACTGTCATGACACCATTATGACAGTGTATTGAAGATATTCTTTGATCTCAAGTAAAGTGGTCGCATTTTTATTTCTCATGAACATATCAGGAAGTATAACCTGACTGTCATGACACCATTATGACAGTGTATTGAAGATATCCTTTGATTTCAAGTAAAGTGGTCGCATTTTTTTTTCTCATGAACATATCATGAAGTATAACCTGACAGTCATGACACCATTATGACAGCGTATTGAAGATATTCTTCGATCTCAAGTAAAACTGACGAATTTTGTTGTCTCATGAACATATTATGAAGTATAACCTGACTGTAATGACACCATTATGACAGTGTATTGAAGATATTCTTTGATCTCAAGTAAAGTGGTCACATTTTCATTTGTCATGAACATATCATGAAGTAAAACCTGACTCTCATGACACCATTATGACATCGTATTGAAGATATCCTTTGATCGCAAGTAAAATTGACGAATTTTGTTGTCTCATGAACATATTATGAAGCATAACCTGACTGTAATGACACCATTATGATAGCGTAGTGAAGATATTCTTTGATCTCAAGTAAAGTGGTCACATTTTGATTTGTCATGAACATATCATGAAGTATAACCTGACTGTCATGACACCATTATGACGGCGTATTGAAGAAATTCTTTGATCTCAACTAAAGTGGTAGCATTTTGATATGTTATGAACATATCATGAAGTATAACCTGACTGTCATGACACCATTATGACAGTGTATTGAAGATATTCTTTGATCTCAATTAAAATTGATGCATTTTGTTGTCTCATGAACATATCATGAAGTATAACCTGACTGTCATGACACCATTATGACAGTGTATTGAAGATATCCTTTGATCTCAAGTAAACTGGTCGCATTTTAATTTGTCATGAACATATCATGAAGTATAACCTGACTGTCATGACACCATTATGACAGTGTATTGAAGATATTTTTTAATCTCAAGTAAAGTGGTCACATTTTCATTTGGCATGAACATATCATGAAGTATAACCTGACTGTCATGACACCATTATGACAGTGTATTGAAGATATTCTTTGATCACAAGTAAAGTGGTCACATTTTCATTTGTCATGAACATATCATGAAGTATAACCTGACTGTCATGACACCATTATGACAGTGTATTGAAGATATTATTTGATCACAAGTAAAATTGATGCATTTTGCTGTCTCATGAACATATCATGAAGTATAACCTGACTGTCATGACACCATTATGACAGTGTATTGAAGATATTCTTTGATCTCAAGTAAAGTGGTCACATTTTGATTTCTCATGAACATATCATGAAGTATAACCTGACTGTCATGACACCATTATGACAGCGTATTGAAGATATTCTTTGATCTCAAATAAAGTGGTCACATTTTCATTTGCCATGAACATATCATGAAGTATAACCTGACTGTCGTGACACCATTATGACAGTGTATTGAAGATATTCTTTGATCTCAAGTAAAGTGGTCACATTTTCATTTGTCATGAACATATCCTGAAGTATAACCTGACTATCATGTCACCATTATGACAGTGTATTGAAGATATTCTTTGATCTCAAGTAAAATTGATGCATTTTGTTGTCTCATGAACATATCATGAAGTATAACATGACTGTCATGACACCATTATGACAGTATATTGAAGATATCCTTTGATCTCAAGTAAAGTGGTCGCATTTTTATTTCTCATGAACATATCATGAAGTATAACCTGACTGTCATGACACCATTATGACAGTGTATTGAAGATATTCTTTGATCTCAAGTAATGTGGTCGCATTTTTATTTTTCATGAAATTATCATGAAGTATAACCTGACTGTCATGACACAATTATGACAGCGTATTGAAGATATTCTTTGATCTCAAGTAAAATTGACGCATTTTGTTGTCTCATGAACATATCATGAAGTATAACCTGACTGTCATGACACCATTATGACAGCGTATTGAAGATATTCTTCGATCTCAAGTAAAATTGACGCATTTTGTTGTCTCATGAACATATTATGAAGTATAACCTGACTCTAATGACACCATTATGATAGCGTAGTGAAGATATTCTTTGATCTCAAGTAAAGTGGTCACATTTTGATTTGTCATGAACATATCATGAAGTATAACCTGACTGTCATGACACCATTATGAAAGCGTATTGAAGAAATTCTTTGATCTCAAGTAAAGTGGTAGCATTTTGATATGTTATGAACATATCATGAAGTATAACATGACTGTCATGACACCATTATGACAGCGTATTGAAGATATTCTTTGATCTCAAGTAAAGTGGTCACATTTTCATTTGTCATGAGCATATCATGAAGCATAACCTGACTGTCATGACACCATTATGACAGTGTATTGAAGATATTCTTTGATCTCAAGTAATGTGGTCATATTTTCATTTGTCATGAACATATCATGAACTATAACCTGACTGTCATGACACCATAATGACAGTGTATTGAAGATATTCTTTGATCTCAAGTAAAATTGATGCATTTTGTTGTCTCATGAACATATCATGAAGTATAACCTGACTGTCATGACACCATTATGACAGTGTATTGAAGATATCCTTTGATCTCAAGTAATGTGGTCGCATTTTTATTTCTCATGAACATATCATGAAGTATAACCTGACTGTCATGACACCATTATGACATCGTATTGAAGATATCCTTTGATCGCAAGTAAAATTGACGAATTTTGTTGTCTCATGAACATATTATGAAGTATAACCTGACTGTCATGACACCATTATGACAGTGTATTGAAGATATTTTTTGATCTCAAGTAAAGTGGTCACATTTTCATTTGACATGAACATATCATGAAGTATAACCTGACTGTCATGACACCATTATGACAGTGTATTGAAGATATTCTTTGATCACAAGTAAAGTGGTCACATTTTCATTTGTCATGAACATATCATGAAGTATAACCTGACTGTCATGACACCATTATGACAGTGTATTGAAGATATTCTTTGATCTCAAGTAAAGTGGTCACATTTTGATTTCTCATGAACATATCATGAAGTATAACCTGACTGTCATGACACCATTATGACAGCGAATTGAAGATATTCTTTGATCTCAAGTAAAATTGATGCATTTTGTTGTCTCATGAACATATCATGAAGTATAACCTGACTGTCATGACACCATTATGACAGCGTATTGAAGAAATTCTTTGATCTCAAGTAAATTGGTAGCATTTTGATATGTTATGAACATATCATGAAGTATAACCTGACTGTCATGACACCATTATGACAGCGTATTGAAGATATTCTTTGATCTCAAGTTAAATTGATGCATTTTGCTGTCTCATGAACATATCATGAAGTATAACCTGACTGTCATGACACCATTATGACAGTATATTGAAGATATCCTTTGATCTCAAGTAAAGTGGTCGCATTTTTATTTCTCATGAACATATCATGAAGTATAACCTGACTGTCATGACACCATTTTGACAGTGTGTTTAAGATATTCTTTGATCTCAAGTAATGTGGTCGCATTTTTATTTTTCATGAAATTATCATGAAGTATAACCTGACTGTCATGACACAATTATGACAGCGTATTTAAGATATTCTTTGATCTCAAGTAAAATTGACGCATTTTGTTGTCTCATGAACATATCATGAAGTATAACCTGACTGTCATGACACCATTATGACAGCGTATTGAAGATATTCTTTGATCTCAAGTAAAATTGATGCATTTTGTTGTCTCATGAACATATCATGAAGTATAACATGACTGTAATGACACCATTATGACAGCGTATTGAAGATATTCTTTGATCTCAAGTAAAGTGGTCACATTTTCATTTGTCATGAACATATCATGAAGTATAACCTGACTGTCATGACACCATTATGACAGTGTATTGAAGATATTCTTTGATCTCAAGTAAAGTGGTCACATTTTCATTTGTCATGAACATATCATGAAGTATAACCTGACTGTCATGACACCATTATGACAGTGTATTGAAGATATTCTTTGATCTCAAGTAAAATTGATGCATTTTGTTGTCTCATGAACATATCATGAAGTATAACCTGACTGTCATGACACCATTATGACAGTGAATTGAAGATATCCTTTGATCTCAAGTAAAGTGGTCGCATTTTTATTTCTCATGAACATATCATGAAGTATAACCTGACTGTGATGACACCATTATGACAGTGTATTGAAGATATTCTTTGATCTCAAGTAATGTGGTCGCATTTTTATTTTTCATGAAATTATCATGAAGTATAACCTGACTGTCATGACACAATTATGACAGCGTATTGAAAATATTCTTTGATATCAAGTAAAATTGACGCATTTTGTTGTCTCATGAACATATCATGAAGTATAACCTGACTGTCATGACACCATTATGACAGCGTATTGAAGATATTCTTTGATCTCAAGTAAAGTGGTAGCATTTTGATATGTTATGAACATATCATGAAGTATAACATGACTGTCATGACACCATTATGACAGCGTATTGAAGATATTCTTTGATCTCAAGTAAAGTGGTCACATTTTTATTTGTCATGAGTATATCATGAAGTATAACCTGACTGTCATGACACCATAATGACAGTGTATTGAAGATATTCTTTGATCTCAAGTAATGTGGTCGCATTTTTATTTTTCATGAAATTATCATGAAGTATAACCTGACTGTCATGACACAATTATGACAGCGTATTGAAGATATTCTTTGATCTCAAGTAAAATTGACGCATTTTGTTGTCTCATGAACATATCATGAAGTATAACCTGACTGTCATGACACCATTATGACAGCGTATTGAAGATATTCTTCGATCTCAAGTAAAATTGACGCATTTTGTTGTCTCATGAACATATTATGAAGTATAACCTGACTCTAATGACACCATTATGATAGCGTAGTGAAGATATTCTTTGATCTCAAGTAAAGTGGTCACATTTTGATTTGTCATGAACATATCATGAAGTATAACCTGACTGTCATGACACCATTATGAAAGCGTATTGAAGAAATTCTTTGATCTCAAGTAAAGTGGTAGCATTTTGATATGTTATGAACATATCATGAAGTATAACATGACTGTCATGACACCATTATGACAGCGTATTGAAGATATTCTTTGATCTCAAGTAAAGTGGTCACATTTTCATTTGTCATGAGCATATCATGAAGCATAACCTGACTGTCATGACACCATTATGACAGTGTATTGAAGATATTCTTTGATCTCAAGTAATGTGGTCATATTTTCATTTGTCATGAACATATCATGAACTATAACCTGACTGTCATGACACCATAATGACAGTGTATTGAAGATATTCTTTGATCTCAAGTAAAATTGATGCATTTTGTTGTCTCATGAACATATCATGAAGTATAACCTGACTGTCATGACACCATTATGACAGTGTATTGAAGATATCCTTTGATCTCAAGTAAAGTGGTCGCATTTTTATTTCTCATGAACATATCATGAATTATAACCTGACTGTCATGACACCATTATGACAGCGTATTGAAGATATTCTTTGATCTCAAGTAATGTGGTCGCATTTTTATTTCTCATGAACATATCATGAAGTATAACCTGACTGTCATGACACCATTATGACATCGTATTGAAGATATCCTTTGATCGCAAGTAAAATTGACGAATTTTGTTGTCTCATGAACATATTATGAAGTATAACCTGACTGTCATGACACCATTATGACAGTGTATTGAAGATATTTTTTGATCTCAAGTAAAGTGGTCACATTTTCATTTGACATGAACATATCATGAAGTATAACCTGACTGTCATGACACCATTATGACAGTGTATTGAAGATATTCTTTGATCACAAGTAAAGTGGTCACATTTTCATTTGTCATGAACATATCATGAAGTATAACCTGACTGTCATGACACCATTATGACAGTGTATTGAAGATATTCTTTGATCTCAAGTAAAGTGGTCACATTTTGATTTCTCATGAACATATCATGAAGTATAACCTGACTGTCATGACACCATTATGACAGCGAATTGAAGATATTCTTTGATCTCAAGTAAAATTGATGCATTTTGTTGTCTCATGAACATATCATGAAGTATAACCTGACTGTCATGACACCATTATGACAGCGTATTGAAGAAATTCTTTGATCTCAAGTAAATTGGTAGCATTTTGATATGTTATGAACATATCATGAAGTATAACCTGACTGTCATGACACCATTATGACAGCGTATTGAAGATATTCTTTGATCTCAAGTTAAATTGATGCATTTTGCTGTCTCATGAACATATCATGAAGTATAACCTGACTGTCATGACACCATTATGACAGTATATTGAAGATATCCTTTGATCTCAAGTAAAGTGGTCGCATTTTTATTTCTCATGAACATATCATGAAGTATAACCTGACTGTCATGACACCATTTTGACAGTGTGTTTAAGATATTCTTTGATCTCAAGTAATGTGGTCGCATTTTTATTTTTCATGAAATTATCATGAAGTATAACCTGACTGTCATGACACAATTATGACAGCGTATTTAAGATATTCTTTGATCTCAAGTAAAATTGACGCATTTTGTTGTCTCATGAACATATCATGAAGTATAACCTGACTGTCATGACACCATTATGACAGCGTATTGAAGATATTCTTTGATCTCAAGTAAAATTGATGCATTTTGTTGTCTCATGAACATATCATGAAGTATAACGGGACTTTAATGACACCATTATGACAGCGTATTGAAGATATTCTTTGATCTCAAGTAAAGTGGTCACATTTTCATTTGTCATGAACATATCATGAAGTATAACCTGACTGTCATGACACCATTATGACAGTGTATTGAAGATATTCTTTGATCTCAAGTAAAGTGGTCACATTTTCATTTGTCATGAACATATCATGAAGTATAACCTGACTGTCATGACACCATTATGACAGTGTATTGAAGATATTCTTTGATCTCAAGTAAAATTGATGCATTTTGTTGTCTCATGAACATATCATGAAGTATAACCTGACTGTCATGACACCATTATGACAGTGAATTGAAGATATCCTTTGATCTCAAGTAAAGTGGTCGCATTTTTATTTCTCATGAACATATCATGAAGTATAACCTGACTGTGATGACACCATTATGACAGTGTATTGAAGATATTCTTTGATCTCAAGTAATGTGGTCGCATTTTTATTTTTCATGAAATTATCATGAAGTATAACCTGACTGTCATGACACAATTATGACAGCGTATTGAAAATATTCTTTGATATCAAGTAAAATTGACGCATTTTGTTGTCTCATGAACATATCATGAAGTATAACCTGACTGTCATGACACCATTATGACAGCGTATTGAAGATATTCTTTGATCTCAAGTAAAGTGGTAGCATTTTGATATGTTATGAACATATCATGAAGTATAACATGACTGTCATGACACCATTATGACAGCGTATTGAAGATATTCTTTGATCTCAAGTAAAGTGGTCACATTTTTATTTGTCATGAGTATATCATGAAGTATAACCTGACTGTCATGACACCATAATGACAGTGTATTGAAGATATTCTTTGATCTCAAGTAAAATTGATGCATTTTGTTGTCTCATGAACATATCATGAAGTATAACCTGACTGTCATGACACCATTATGACAGTGTATTGAAGATATCCTTTGATCTCAAGTAAAGTGGTCACATTTTCATTTGTCATGAACATATCATGAAGTATAACCTGACTGTCATGACACCATTATGACAGTGTATTGAAGATATTCTTTGATCTCAAGTAAAGTGGTCACATTTTCATTTGTCATGAACATATCATGAAGTATAACCTGACTGTCATGACACCATTATGACAGTGTATTGAAGATATTCTTTGATCTCAAGTAAAGTGGTCACATTTTTATTTTTCATGAAATTATCATGAAGTATAACCTGACTGTCATGACACAATAATGACAGCGTATTGAAAATATTCTTTGATATCAAGTAAAATTGACGCATTTTGTTGTCTCATGAACATATCATGAAGTATAACCTGACTGTCATGACACCATTATGACAGCGTATTGAAGATATTCTTCGATCTCAAGTAAAATTGACGAATTTTGTTGTCTCATGAACATATTATGAAGTATAACCTGACTGTAATGACACCATTATGACAGTGTATTGAAGATATTCTTTGATCTCAAGTAAAGTGGTCACATTTTCATTTGTCATGAACATATCATGAAGTATAACCTGACTCTCATGACACCATTATGACATCGTATTGAAGATATCCTTTGATCGCAAGTAAAATTGACGAATTTTGTTGTCTCATGAACATATTTTGAAGTATAACCTGAATGTAATGACACCATTATGATAGCGTAGTGAAGATATTCTTTGATCTCAAGTAAAGTGGTCACATTTTGATTTGTCATGAACATATCATGAAGTATAACCTGACTGTCATGACACCATTATGACGGCGTATTGAAGAAATTCTTTGATCTCAACTAAAGTGGTCACATTTTGATATGTTATGAACATATCATGAAGTATAACCTGACTGTCATGACACCATTATGACAGCGTATTGAAGATATTCTTTGATCTCAAGTAAAGTGGTCACATTTTCATTTGTCATGAGCATATCATGAAGCATAACCTGACTGTCATGACACCATTATGACAGTGTATTGAAGATATTCTTTGATCTCAAGTAAAGTGGTCACATTTTCATTTGTCATGAACATATCATGAATTATAACCTGACTGTCATGACACCATTATGACAGTGTATTGAAGATATTCTTTGATCTCAATTAAAATTGATTCATTTTGTTGTCTCATGAACATATCATGAAGTATAACCTGACTGTCATGACACAATTATGACAGCGTATTGAAGATATTCTTTGATCTCAAGTAAAATTGACGCATTTTGTTGTCTCATGAACATATCATGAAGTATAACCTGACTGTCATGACACCATTATGACAGCGTATTGAAGATATTCTTCGATCTCAAGTAAAATTGACGCATTTTGTTGTCTCATGAACATATTATGAAGAATAACCTGACTGTAATGACACCATTATGATAGCGTAGTGAAGATATTCTTTGATCTCAAGTAAAGTGGTCACATTTTGATTTGTCATGAACATATCATGAAGTATAACCTGACTGTCATGACACTATTATGTTAGCGTATTGAAGAAATTCTTTGATCTCAAGTAAAGTGGTAGCATTTTGATATGTTATGAACATATCATGAAGTATAACATGACTGTCATGACACCATTATGACAGCGTATTTAAGATATTCTTTGATCTCAAGTAAAGTGGTCACATTTTTATTTGTCATGAGTATATCATGAAGTATAACCTGACTGTCATGACACCATAATGACAGTGTATTGAAGATATTCTTTGATCTCAAGTAAAATTGATGCATTTTGTTGTCTCATGAACATATCATGAAGTATAACCTGACTGTCATGACACCATTATGACAGTGTATTGAAGATATCCTTTGATCTCAAGTAAAGTGGTCACATTTTCATTTGTCATGAACATATCATGAAGTATAACCTGACTGTCATGACACCATTATGACAGTGTATTGAAGATATTCTTTGATCTCAAGTAAAGTGGTCACATTTTCATTTGTCATGAACATATCATGAAGTATAACCTGACTGTCATGACACCATTATGACAGTGTATTGAAGATATTCTTTGATCTCAAGTAAAGTGGTCACATTTTCATTTGTCATGAACATATCCTGAAGTATAACCTGACTATCATGACACCATTATGACAGTGTATTGAAGATATTCTTTGATCTCAAGTAAAATTGATGCATTTTGTTGTCTCATGAACATATCATGAAGTATAACCTGACTGTCATGACACCATTATGACAGTATATTGAAGATATCCTTTGATCTCAAGTAAAGTGGTCGCATTTTTATTTCTCATGAACATATCATGAAGTATAACCTGACTGTCATGACACCATTATGATAGTGTATTGAAGATATTCTTTGATCTCAAGTAATGTGGTCGCATTTTTATTTTTCATGAAATTATCATGAAGTATAACCTGACTGTCATGACACAATTATGACAGCGTATTGAAGATATTCTTTGATCTCAAGTAAAATTGACGCATTTTGTTGTCTCATGAACATATCATGAAGTATAACCTGACTGTCATGACACCATTATGACAGTGTATTGAAGATATTCTTTGATCTCAAGTAAAGTGGTCGCATTTTTATTTCTCATGAACATATCAGGAAGTATAACCTGACTGTCATGACACCATTATGACAGTGTATTGAAGATATTCTTTGATCACGAGTAAAGTGGTCACATTTTCATTTTTCATGAACATATCATGAAGTATAACCTGACTGTCATGACACCATTATGACAGTGTATTGAAGATATTCTTTGATCTCAAGTAAAGTGGTCACATTTTGATTTCTCATGAACATATCATGAAGTATAACCTGACTGTCATGACACCATTATGACAGCGAATTGAAGATATTCTTTGATCTCAAGTAAAATTGATGCATTTTGTTGTCTCATGAACATATCATGAAGTATAACCTGACTGTCATGACACCATTATGACAGCGTATTGAAGAAATTCTTTGATCTCAAGTAAATTGGTAGCATTTTGATATGTTATGAACATATCATGAAGTATAACCTGACTGTCATGACACCCTTATGACAGCGTATTGAAGATATTCTTTGATCTCAAGTAAAATTGATGCATTTTGTTGTCTCATGAACATATCATGAAGTATAACCTGACTGTCATGACACCATTATGACAGTATATTGAAGATATCCTTTGATCTCAAGTAAAGTGGTCGCATTTTTATTTCTCATGAACATATCATGAAGTATAACCTGACTGTCATGACACCATTATGACAGTGTATTGAAGATATTCTTTGATCTCAAGTAATGTGGTCGCATTTTTATTTTTCATGAAATTATCATGAAGTATAACCTGACTGTCATGACACAATTATGACAGCGTATTGAAGATATTCTTTGATCTCAAGTAAAATTGATGCATTTTGTTGTCTCATGAACATATCATGAAGTATAACCTGACTGTCATGACACCATTATGACTGCGTATTGAAGATATTCTTCGATCTCAAGTAAAATTGACGCATTTTGTTGTCTCATGAACATATTATGAAGTATAACCTGACTGTAATGACACCATTATGATAGCGTAGTGAAGATATTCTTTGATCTCAAGTAAAGTGGTCACATTTTGATTTGTCATGAACATATCATGAAGTATAACCTGACTGTCATGACACCATTATGAAAGCTTATTGAAGAAATTCTTTGATCTCAAGTAAAGTGGTAGCATTTTGATATGTTATGAACATATCATGAAGTATAACATGACTGTCATGACACCATTATGACAGCGTATTGAAGATATTCTTTGATCTCAAGTAAAGTGGTCACATTTTCATTTGTCATGAACATATCATGAAGTATAACCTGACTGTCATGACACCATAATGACAGTGTATTGAAGATATTCTTTGATCTCAAGTAAAATTGATGCATTTTGTTGTCTCATGAACATATCATGAAGTATGACCTGACTGTCATGACACCATTATGACAGCGTATTGAAGATATTCTTTGATCTCAAGTAAAGTGGTCGCATTTTTATTTCTCATGAACATATCAGGAAGTATAACCTGACTGTCATGACACCATTATGACAGTGTATTGAAGATGACCTTTGATTTCAAGTAAAGTGGTCGCATTTTTATTTCTCATGAACATATCATGAAGTATAACCTGACTGTCATGACACAATTATGACAGCGTATTGAAGATATTCTTTGATCTCAAGTAAAGTGGTCGCATTTTTATTTCTCATGAACATATCATGAAGTATAACCTGACTGTAATGACACCATTATGACAGTGTATTGAAGATATTCTTTGATCTCAAGTAATGTGGTCTCATTTTTATTTTTCATGAAATTATCATGAAATATAACCTGACTATCATGACACCATTATGATAGTGTATTGAAGATATTCTTTGATCTCAAGTAAAGTGGTAGCATTTTGATATGTTATGAACATATCATGAAGTATAACATGACTTTCATGACACCATTATGACAGCGTATTGAAGATATTCTTTAATCTCAAGTAAAGTGGTAGCATTTTTATATGTTATGAACATATCATGAAGTATAACCTGACTCTCATGACACCATTATGACAGCGTATTGAAAATATTCGTTGATCTCAAGTAAAGTGTTAGCATTTTGATTTCTCATGAACATATCATGAAGAATAACATGACTGTCATGATTCTATTATGACGGCGTATTGAAGATATTCTTTGATCTCAAGTAAAATTGATGCATTTTGTTGTATCATGAACATATCATGAAGTATAACCTGACTCTAATGACACCATTGTGACAGCGTATTGAAGATATTCTTTGATCTCAAGTAAAATTGACGAATTTTTTTGTCTCATGAACATATTATGAAGGATAACCTGACTGTAATGACACCATTATGACAGCGTATTGAAGATATCCTTTGATCTTAAGTCAAATGGTCACATTTTCATTTGTCATGAACCATATCATGAAGTATAATCTGACTTTCATGACACCATTATGACAGCGTATTGAAGATATTCTTTGATCTCAAGTAAAGTGGTCACATTTTCATTTGTCATGAACATATCATGAAGTATAACCTGACTGTCATGACACCATTATGACAGTGTATTGAAGATATTCTTTGATCACAAGTAAAATTGATGCATTTTGTTGTCTCATGAACATATCATGAAGTATAACCTGACTGTCATGACATCATTATGACAGTGTATTGAAGATATTCTTTGATCTCAAGTAAAGTGGTCACATTTTGATTTGTCATGAACATATCATGAAGTATAACCTGACTGTCATGACACCATTATGACAGCGTATTGAAGAAATTCTTTGATCTCAATTAAAGTGGTATCATTTTGATATGTTATGAACATATCATGAAGTATAACTTGACTGTCATGACACCATTATGACAGCGTATTGAAGATATTCTTTGATCTCAAGTAAAGTGGTCACATTTTCATTTGTCATGAGCATATCATGAAGCATAACCTGACTGTCATGACACCATTATGACAGTGTATTGAAGATATTATTTGATCTCAAGTAAAGTGGTCACATTTTCATTTGTCATGAACATATCATGAATTATAACCTGACTGTCATGACACCATTATGACAGTGTATTGAAGATATTCTTTGATCTCAAGTAAAATTGATGCATTTTGTTGTCTCATTAACATATCATGAAGTATAACCTGACTGTCATGACACCAATATTAACAGTGTATTGAAGATATCCTTCGATCTCAAGTAAAGTGGTCGCATTTTTATTTCTCATGAACATATCATTAAGTATAACCTGACTGTCATGACACCATTATTACAGTGTATTGAAGATATTTTTTGATCTCAAGTAAAGTGGTCACATTTTCATTTGGCATGAACATATCATGAAGTATAACCTGACTGTCATGACACCATTATGACAGTGTATTGAAGATATACTTTGATCTCAAGTAAAGTGGTCACATTTTCATTTGTCATGAACATATCATGAAGTATAACCTTACTGTCTTGACACCATTATGACAGTGTATTGAGGATATTCTTTGATCTCAAGTAAAGTGGTAACATTTTGATTTCTCATGAACATATCATGAAGTATAACCTGACTGTCATGACACCATTATGACAGCAAATTGAAGATATTCTTTGATCTCAAGTAAAATTGATGCATTTTGTTGTCTCATGAACATATAATGAAGTATAACCTGACTGTCATGACACCATTATGACAGCGTATTGAAGAAATTCTTTGATCTCAAGTAAATTGGTAGCATTTTGATATGTTATGAACATATCATGAAGTATAACCTGACTGTCATGACACCATTATGACAGCGTATTGAAGATATTCTTTGATCTCAAGTAAAGTGGTCACATTTTCATTTGTAATGAACATATCATGAAGTATAACCTGACTGTCGTGACACCATTATGACAGTGTATTGAAGATATTCTTTGATCTCAAGTAAAGTGGTCACATTTTCATTTGTCATGAACATATCATGAAGTATAACCTGACTGTCATGACACCATTATGACAGTGTATTGAAGATATTCTTTGATCTCAAGTAAAATTGATGCATTTTGTTGTCTCATGAACATATCATGAAGTATAACCTGACTGTCATGACACCATTATGACAGTGTATTGAAGATATTCTTTGATCTCAAGTAAAATTGACGCATTTTGTTGTCTCATGAACATATCATGAAGTATAACCTGACTGTCATGACACCATTATGACAGTGTATTGAAGATATCCTTTGATCTCAAGTAAAGTGGTCGCATTTTTATTTCTCATGAACATATCATGAAGTATAACCTGACTGTGATGACACCATTATGACAGTGTATTGAAGATATTCTTTGATCTCAAGTAATGTGGTCGCATTTTTATTTTTCATGAAATTATCATGAAGTATAACCTGACTGTCATGACACAATTATGACAGCGTATTGAAAATATTCTTTGATATCAAGTAATATTGACGCATTTTGTTGTCTCATGAACATATCATGAAGTATAACCTGACTGTCATGACACCATTATGACAGCGTATTGAAGATATTATTCGATCTCAAGTAAAATTGACGAATTTTGTTGTCTCATGAACATATTATGAAGTATAACCTGACTGTAATGACACCATTATGACAGTGTATTGAAGATATTCTTTGATCTCAAGTAAAGTGGTCGCATTTTGATTTCTCATGAACATATCATGAAGTATAACCTGACTGTCACGACACCATTATGACAGCGTATTGAAGATATCCTTTGATCTCAAGTCAAATGTTCACATTTTCATTTGTCATGAACATATCATGAAGTATAACTTGACTGTCATGACACCATTATGACAGCGTATTGAAGATATTCTTTGATCACAAGTAAAGTGGTCGCATTTTTATTTCTCATGAACATATCATGAAGTATAACCTGACTGTCATGACACCATAATGACAGTGTATTGAAGATGTTCTTTGATCTCAATTAAAATTGATGCATTTTGTTGTCTCATGAACATATCATGAAGTATAACCTGACTGTCATGACACCATTATGACAGTGTATTGAAGATATCCTTTGATCTCAAGTAAACTGGTCGCATTTTAATTTGTAGTGAACATATCATGAAGTATAACCTGACTGTCATGACACCATTATGACAGTGTATTGAAGATATTCTTTGATATCAAGTAAAGTGGTCACATTTTCATTTGTCATGAACATATCATGAATTATAACCTGACTGTCATGACACCATAATGACAGTGTATTGAAGATGTTCTTTGATCTCAATTAAAATTGATGCATTTTGTTGTCTCATGAACATATCATGAAGTATAACCTGACTGTCATGACACCATTATGACAGTGTATTGAAGATATCCTTTGATCTCAAGTAAACCGGTCGCATTTTAATTTCTCATGAACATATCATGAAGTATAACCTGACTGTGATGACACCATTATGACAGTGTATTGAAGATATCCTTTGATCTCAAGTAAACCGGTCGCATTTTAATTTGTAGTGAACATATAATGAATTATAACCTGACTGTCATGACACCATTATGACAGTGTATTGAAGATATTTTTTGATCTCAAGTAAAGTGGTCACATTTTCATTTGTCATGAACATATCATGAAGTACAACCTGACTGTCATGACACCATTATGACAGTGTATTGAAGATATTCTTTGATCACAAGTAAAATTGATGCATTTTGTTGTCTCATGAACATATCATGAAGTATAACCTGACTGTCATGACACCATTATGACAGTGTATTGAAGATATTCTTTGATCTCAAGTAAAGTGGTCACATTTTGATTTCTCATGAACATATCATGAAGTATAACCTGACTGTCATGACACCATTATGACAGCGAATTGAAGATATCCTTTGATCTCAAGTAAAATTGATGCATTTTGTTGTCTCATGAACATATCATGAAGTATAACCTGACTGTCATGACACCATTATGACAGCGTATTGAAGAAATTCTTTGATCTCAAGTAAAATGGTAGCATTTTGATGTGTTATGAACATATCATGAAGTATAACCTGACTGTCATGACACCATTATGACAGCGTATTGAAGATATTCTTTGATCTCAAATAAAGTGGTCACATTTTCATTCGTCATGAACATATCATGAAGTATAACCTGACTGTCGTGACACCATTATGACAGTGTATTGAAGATATTCTTTGATCTCAAGTAAAGTGGTCACATTTTCATTTGTCATGAACATATCCTGAAGTTTAACCTGACTATCATGACACCATTATGACAGTGTATTGAAGATATTCTTTGATCTCAAGTAAAATTGATGCATTTTGTTGTCTCATGAACATATCATGAAGTATAACCTGACTGTCATGACACCATTATGACAGTATATTGAAGATATCCTTTGATCTCAAGTAAAGTGGTCGCATTTTTATTTCTCATGAACATATCATGAAGTATAACCTGACTGTCATGACACCATTATGACAGTGTATTGAAGATATTCTTTGATCTCAAGTAATGTGGTCGCATTTTTATTTTTCATGAAATTATCATGAAGTATAACCTGACTGTCATGAAACAATTATGACAGTGTATTGAAGATATTCTTTGATCTCAAGTAAAATTGACGCATTTTGTTGTCTCATGAACATATCATGAAGTATAACCTGACTGTCATGACACCATTATGACAGCGTATTGAAGATATTCTTCGATCTCAAGTAAAATTGACGCATTTTGTTGTCTCATGAACATATTATGAAGTATAACCTGACTGTAATGACACCATTATGATAGCGTAGTGAAGATATTCTTTGATCTCAAGTAAAGTGGTCACATTTTGATTTGTCATGAACATATCATGAAGTATAACCTTACTGTCATGACACCATTATGAAAGCGTATTGAAGAAATTCTTTGATCTCAAGTAAAGTGGTAGCATTTTGATATGTTATGAACATATCATGAAGTATAACCTGACAGTCATGACACCATTATGACAGCGTATTGAAGATATTCTTCGATCTCAAGTAAAATTGACGAATTTTGTTGTCTCATGAACATATTATGAAGTATAACCTGACTGTAATGACACCATTATGACAGTGTATTGAAGATATTCTTTGATCTCAAGTAAAGTGGTCACAGTTTCATTTGTCATGAGCATATCATGAAGCATAACCTGACTGTCATGACACCATTATGACAGTGTATTGAAGATATTCTTTGATATCAAGTAAAGTGGTCACATTTTCATTTGTCATGAACATATCATGAAGTATAACCTGACTGTCATGACACCATTATGACAGTGTATTGAAGATATTCTTTGATCACAAGTAAAATTGATGCATTTTGTTGTCTCATGAACATATCATGAAGTATAACCTGACTGTCATGACACCATTATGACAGTGTATTGAAGATATTCTTTGATCTCAAGTAAAGTGGTCACATTTTGATTTCTCATGAACATATCATGAAGTATAACCTGACTGTCATGACACCATTATGACAGCGAATTGAAGATATCCTTTGATCTCAAGTAAAATTGATGCATTTTGTTGTCTCATGAACATATCATGAAGTATAACCTGACTGTCATGACACCATTATGACAGCGTATTGAAGAAATTCTTTGATCTCAAGTAAATTGGTAGCATTTTGATATGTTATGAACATATCATGAAGTATAACCTGACTGTCATGACACCATTATGACAGCGTATTGAAGATATTCTTTGATCTCAAATAAAGTGGTCACATTTTCATTTGTCATGAACATATCATGAAGTATAACCTGACTGTCGTGACACCATTATGACAGTGTATTGAAGATATTCTTTGATCTCAAGTAAAATTGATGCATTTTGTTGTCTCATGAACATATCATGAAGTATAACCTGACTGTCATGACACCATTATGACAGTATATTGAAGATATCCTTTGATCTCAAGTAAAGTGGTCGCATTTTTATTTCTCATGAACAAATCATGAAGTATAACCTGACTGTCATGACACCATTATGACAGTGTATTGAAGATATTCTTTGATCTCAAGTAATGTGGTCGCATTTTTATTATTCATGAAATTATCATGAAGTATAACCTGACTGTCATGACACAATTGTGACAGCGTATTGAAGATATTCTTTGATCTCAAGTAAAATTGACGCATTTTGTTGTCTCATGAACATATTATGAAGTATAACCTGTCTGTGATGACACCATTATGATAGCGTAGTGAAGATATTCTTTGATCTCAAGTAAAGTGGTCACATTTTGATTTGTCATGAACATATCATGAAGTATAACCTGACTGTCATGACACTATTATGAAAGCTTATTGAAGAAATTCTTTGATCTCAAGTAAAGTGGTAGCATTTTGATATGTTATGAACATATCATGAAGTATAACCTGACAGTCATGACACCATTATGACAGCGTATTGAAGATATTCTTCGATCTCAAGTAAAATTGACGAATTTTGTTGTCTCATGAACATATTATGAAGTATAACCTGACTGTAATGACACCATTATGACAGTGTATTGAAGATATTCTTTGATCTCAAGTAAAGTGGTCACATTTTCATTTGTCATGAGCATATCATGAAGCATAACCTGACTGTCATGACACCATTATGACAGCGTATTGAAGATATTCTTTGATCTCAAGTAAAGTGGTCACATTTTCATTTGTCATGAGCATATCATGAAGCATAACCTGACTGTCATGACACCATTATGACAGTGTATTGAAGATATTCTTTGATCTCAAGTAAAGTGGTCACATTTTCATTTGTCATGAACATATCATGAATTATAACCTGACTGTCATGACACCATTATCACAGTGTATTGAAGATATTCTTTGATATCAATTAAAATTGATGCATTTTGTTGTCTCATGAACATATCATGAAGTATAACCTGACTGTCATGACACCATTATGACAGTGTATTGAAGATATCCTTTGATCTCAAGTAAACTGGTCGCATTTTAATTTGTAATGAACATATCATGAAGTATAACCTGACTGTCATGACACCATTATGACAGTGTATTGAAGATATTTTTTGATCTCAAGTAAAGTGGTCACATTTTCATTTGGCATGAACATATCATGAAGTATAACCTGACTGTCATGACACCATTATGACAGTGTATTCAAGATATTCTTTGATCTCAAGTAAAGTGGTCACATTTTCATTTGTCATGAACATATCATGAAGTATAACCTGACTGTCATGACACCATTATGACAGTGTATTGAAGATATTCTTTGATCACAAGTAAAATTGATGAATTTTGTTGTCTCATGAACATATCATGAAGTATAACCTGACTGTCATGACACCATTATGACAGTGTATTGAAGATATTCTTTGATCTCAAGTAAAGTGGTCACATTTTGATTTCTCATGAACATATCATGAAGTATAACCTGACTGTCATGACACCATTATGACAGTGTATTGAAGATATTCTTTGATCTCAAGTAAAATTGATGCATTTTGTTGTCTCATGAATATATCATAAAGTATAACCTGACTGTCATGACACCATTATGACAGTATATTGAAAATATCCTTTGATCTCAAGTAAAGTGGTCGCATTTTTATTTCTCATGAACATATCATGAAGTATAACCTGACTGTCATGACACCATTATGACAGCGTATTGAAGATATTCTTTGATCTCAAGTAATGTGGTCGCATTTTTATTTTTCATGAACATATCAGGAAGTATAACCTGACTGTCATGACACCATTATGACAGTGTATTGAAGATAACCTTTGATTTCAAGTAAAGTGGTCGCATTTTTATTTCTCATGAACATATCATGAAGTAAAACCTAACTGTCATGACACAATTATGACAGCGTATTGAAGATATTCTTTGATCTCAAGTAAAGTGGTCGCATTTTTATTTCTCATGAACATATCATGAAGTATAACCTGACTGTAATGACACTATTATGACAGTGTATTGAAGATATTCTTTGATCTCAAGTAATGTGGTCTTATTTTTATTTTTCATGAAATTATCATGAAGTATAACCTGACTGTCATGACACAATTATGACAGCGTATTGAAGATATTCTTTGATCTCAAGTAAAATTGACGCATTTTGTTGTCTCATGAACATATCATGAAGTATAACCTGATTGTCATGACACCATTATGACAGCGTATTGAAGATATTCTTTAATCTCAAGTAAAATTGACGAATTTTTTTGTCTCATGAACATATTATGAAGGATAACCTGACTGTAATGACACCATTATGACAGCGTAGTGAAGATATTCTTTGATCTCAAGTAAAGTGGTCACATTTTGATTTGTCATGAACATATCATGAAGTATAACCTGACTGTCATGACACCATTATGACAGCGTATTGAAGATATCCTTTGATCTTAAGTCAAATGGTCACATTTTCATTTGTCATGAACATATCATGAAGTATAATCTGACTTTCATGACACCATTATGACAGCGTATTGAAGATATTCTTTGATCTCAAGTAAAGTGGTCACATTTTCATTTGTCATGAACATATCATGAAGTATAACCTGACTGTCATGACACCATTATGACAGTGTATTGAAGATATTCTTTGATCACAAGTAAAATTTTTGCATTTTGTTGTCTCATGAACATATCATGAAGTATAACCTGACTGTCATGACACCATTATGACAGTGTATTGAAGATATTCTTTGATCTCAAGTAAAGTGGTCACATTTTCATTTGTCATGAACATATCATGAAGTATAACATGACTGTCATGACACCATTATGACATCGTATTGAAGATATTCTTTGATCGCAAGTAAAATTGACGCATTTTGTTGTCTCATGAACTTATTATGAACTATAACCTGACTGTAATGACACCATTATGATAGCGTAGTGAAGATATTCTTTGATCTCAAGTAAAGTGGTCACATTTTGATTTGTCATGAACATATCATGAAGTATAACCTGACTGTCATGACACCATTATGACAGCGTATTGAAGATATTCTTTGATCTCAATTAAAGTGGTAGCATTTTGATATGTTATGAACATATCATGAAGTATAACCTGACTGTCATGACACCATTATGACAGCGTATTGAAGATATTCTTTGATCTCAAGTAAAGTGGTCACATTTTCATTTGTCATGAGCATATCATGAAGCATAACCTGACTGTCATGACACCATTATGACAGTGTATTGAAGATATTATTTGATCTCAAGTAAAGTGGTCACATTTTGATTTGTCATGAACATATCATGAATTATAACCTGACTGTCATGACACCATTATGACAGTGTATTGAAGATATTCTTTGATCTCAAGTAAAATTGATGCATTTTGTTGTCTCATGAACATATCATGAAGTATAACCTGACTGTCATGACACCAATATTAACAGTGTATTGAAGATATCCTTCGATCTCAAGTAAAGTGGTCGCATTTTTATTTCTCATGAACATATCATCAAGTATAACCTGACTGTCATGACACCATTATTACAGTGTATTGAAGATATTTTTTGATCTCAAGTAAAGTGGTCACATTTTCATTTGGCATGAACATATCATGAAGTATAACCTGACTGTCATGACACCATTATGACAGTGTATTGAAGATATTCTTTGATCTCAAGTAAAGTGGTCACATTTTGATTTCTCATGAACATATCATGAAGTATAACTTGACTGTCATGACACCATTATGACAGCAAATTGAAGATATTCTTTGATCTCAAGTAAAATTGATGCATTTTGTTGTCTCATGAACATATAATGAAGTATAACCTGACTGTCATGACACCATTATGACAGCGTATTGAAGAAATTCTTTGATCTCAAGTAAATTGGTAGCATTTTGATATGTTATGAACATATCATGAAGAATAACCTGACTGTCATGACACCATTATGACAGCGTATTGAAGATATTCTTTGATCTCAAGTAAAGTGGTCACATTTTCATTTGTCATGAACATATCATGAAGTATAACCTGACTGTCGTGACACCATTATGACAGTGTATTGAAGATATTCTTTGATCTCAAGTAAAGTGGTCACATTTTCATTTGTCATGAACATATCATGAAGTATAACCTGACTGTCATGACACCATTATGACAGTGTATTGAAGATATTCTTTGATCTCAAGTAAAATTGATGCATTTTGTTGTCTCATGAACATATCATGAAGTATAACCTGACTGTCATGACACCATTATGACAGTATATTGAAGATATCCTTTGATCTCAAGTAAAGTGGTCGCATTTTTATTTCTCATGAACATATCATGAAGTATAACCTGACTGTCATGACACCATTATGACAGTGTATTGAAGATATTCTTTGATCTCAAGTAAAATTGACGCATTTTGTTGTCTCATGAACATATCATGAAGTATAACCTCACTGTCATGACACCATTATGATAGCGTAGTGAAGATATTCTTTGATCTCAAGTAAAGTGGTCACATTTTGATTTGTCATGAACATATCATGAAGTATAACCTGAATGTCATGACACCATTATGAAAGCGTATTGAAGAAATTCTTTGATCTCAAGTAAAGTGGTAGCATTTTGATATATTATGAACATATCATGAAGTATAACATGACTGGCATGACACCATTATGACAGCGTATTGAAGATATTCTTTGATCTCAAGTAAAGTGGTCACATTTTCATTTGTCATGAGCATATCATGAAGCATAACCTGACTGTCATGACACCATTATGACAGTATATTGAAGATATTCTTTGATCTCAAGTAAAGTGGTCACATTTTCATTTGTCATGAACATATCATGAAGTATAACCTGACTGTCATGACACCATTATGACAGTGTATTGAAGATATTCTTTGATCTCAAGTAAAATTGATGCATTTTGTTGTCTCATGAACATATCATGAAGTATAACCTGACTGTCATGACACCATTATGACAGTGTATTGAAGATATCCTTTCATCTCAAGTAAAGTGGTCGCATTTTTATTTCTCATGAACATATCATGAAGTATAACCTGACTGTGATGACACCATTATGACAGCGTATTGAAGATATTCTTTGATCTCAAGTAAAGTGGTCACATTTTCATTTGTCATGAACATATCATGAAGTATAACCTGACTGTCATGACACCATTATGACAGTGTATTGAAGATATTCTTTGATCACAAGTAAAATTTTTGCATTTTGTTGTCTCATGAACATATCATGAAGTATAACCTGACTGTCATGACACCATTATGACAGTGTATTTTAGATATTCTTTGATCATAAGTAAAGTGGTCACATTTTCATTTGTCATGAACATATCATGAAGTATAACCTGACTCTCATGACACCATTATGACATCGTATTGAAGATATCCTTTGATCGCAAGTAAAATTGACGAATTTTGTTGTCTCATGAACATATCATGAAGTATAACCTGACTGTCATGACACCATTATGACAGTGTATTGAAGATATCCTTTGATCTCAAGTAAAGTGGTCATATTTTAAATTGTCATGAACATATCATGAAGTATAACCTGACTGTCATGACACCATTATGACAGTGTATTGAAGATATTTTTCGATCTCAAGTAAAGTGGTCACATTTTGATTTGGCATGAACATATCATGAAGTATAACCTGACTGTCATGACACCATTATGACAGTGTATTGAAGATATTCTTTGATCTCAAGTAAAATTGATGCATTTTGTTGTCTCATGAACATATCATGAAGTATAACCTGACTGTCATGACACCATTATGACAGTGTATTGAAGATATTCTTTGATCTCAAGTAAAGTGGTCACATTTTGATTTCTCATGAACATATCATGAAGTATAACATGACAGTCATGACACCATTATGACAGCGAACTGAAGATATTCTTTGATCTCAAGTAAAATTGATCTATTTTGTTGTCTCATGAACATATCATGAAGTATAACCTGACTGTCATGACACCATTATGACAGCGTATTGAAGAAATTCTTTGATCTCAAGTAAATTGGTAGCATTTTGACATGTTATGAACATATCATGAAGTATAACCTGACTGTCATGACACCATTATGACAGCGTATTGAAGATATTCTTTGATCTCAAGTAAAGTGGTCACATTTTCATTTGTCATGAACATATCATGAAGTATAACCTGACTGTCGTGACACCATTATGACAGTGTATTGAAGATATTCTTTGATCTCAAGTAAAGTGGTCACATTTTCATTTGTCATGAACATATCATGAAGTATAACCTGACTGTCATGACACAATTATGACAGTGTATTGAAGATATTCTTTGATCTCAAGTAAAATTGATGCATTTTGTTGTCTCATGAACATATCATGAAGTATAACCTGACTGTCATGACACCATTATGACAGTGTATTGAAGATATTCTTTGATCTCAAGTAAAATTGATGCATTTTGTTGTCTCATGAACATATCATGAAGTATAACCTGACTGTCATGACACCATTATGACAGTATATTGAAGATATCCTTTGATCTCAAGTAAAGTGGTCGCATTTTTATTTCTCATGAACATATCATGAAGTATAACCTGACTGTCATGACACCATTATGACAGTGTATTGAAGATATTCTTTGATCTCAAGTAATGTGGTCGCATTTTTATTTTTCATCAAATTATCATGAAGTATAACCTGACTGTCATGACACAATTATGACAGCGTATTGAAGATATTCTTTGATCTCAAGTAAAATTGACGCATTTTGTTGTCTCATGAACATATCATGATGTATAACGTGACTGTCATGACACCATTATGACAGCGTATTGAAGATATTCTTCGATCTCAAGTAAAATTGACGCATTTTGTTGTCTCATGAACATATTATGAAGTATAACCTGACTGTAATGACACCATTATGATAGCGTAGTGAAGATATTCTTTGATCTCAAGTAAAGTGGTCACATTTTGATTTGTCATGAACATATCATGAAGTATAACCTGACTGTCATGACACCATTATGAAAGCGTATTGAAGAAATTCTTGGATTTCAAGTAAAGTGGTAGGATTTTGATATGTTATGAACATATCATGAAGTATAACATGACTGTCATGACACCATTATGACAGCGTATTGAAGATATTCTTTGATCTCAAGTAAAATGGTCACATTTTCATTTTTCATGAGCATATCATGAAGCATAACCTGACTGTCATGACACCATTATGACAGTATATTGAAGATATTCTTTGATCTCAAGTAAAGTGGTCACATTTTCATTTGTCATGAACATATCATGAAGTATAACCTGACTGTCATGACACCATTATGACAATGTATTGAAGATATTCTTTGATCTCAAGTAAAATTGATGCATTTTGTTGTCTCATGAACATATCATGAAATATAACCTGACTGTCATGACACCATTATGACAGTGTATTGAAGATATCCTTTGATCTCAAGTAAAGTGGTCGCATTTTTATTTCTCATGAACATATCATGAAGTATAACCTGACTGTCATGACACCATTATGAAAGCGTATTGAAGATATTCTTTGATCTCAAGTAAAGTGGTCGCATTTTTATTTCTCATGAACATATCAGGAAGTATAACCTGACTGTCATGACACCATTATGACAGTGTATTGAAGATATTCTTTGATCTCAAGTAAAGTGGTAGCATTTTGATATGTTATGAACATATCATAAAGTATAACCTGACCGTCATGACACCATTATGACAGCGTATTGAAAATATTCTTTAATCTCAAGTAAAGTGTTAGCGTTTTGATTTCTCATGAACATATCATGAAGTAAAACATGAATGTCATGATTATATTATGACAATGTATTATAGATATTCTTTGATCTCAAGTAAAATTGATGCATTTCGTTGTCTCAAGAACATATCATGAAGTATAACCTGACTGTAATGACACCATTATGACAGCGTATTGAAGATATTCTTTGATCTAGAGTAAATTGGTCACATTTTAATTTGTCATGAACATATCATGAAGTATAACCTTACTGTCTTGACACCATTATGACAGTGTATTGAAGATATTCTTTGATCTCAAGTAAAGTGGTCACATTTTCATTTGTCATGAACATATCATGAAGTATGACCTGTCTGTCATGACACCATTATGACAGCGTATTGAAGATATTCTTTGATCTCAACTAAAGTGGTCACATTTTCATTTGTCATGAACATATCATGAAGTATAACCTGACTGTCATGACACCATTATGACAGCGTATTGAAGATATTCTTTAATCCCAAGTAAAGTGGTAGCATGATATGTTATGAACATATCATTAAGTATAACCTGACCGTCATGACACCATTATGACAGCGTATTGAAGATATTCTTTGATCTCAAGTAAAGTGGTCACATTTTCATTTGTCATGAACATATCATGAAGTATGACCTGTCTGTCATGACACCATTATGACAGCGTATTGAAGATATTCTTTGATCTCAAGTAAAGTGGTCACATTTTCATTTGTCATGAACATATCATGAAGTATAACCTGACTGTCATGACACCATTATGACAGCGAATTGAAGATATTCTTTGATCTCAAGTAAAATTGATGCATTTTGTTGTCTCATGAACATATCATGAAGTATAACCTGACTGTCATGACACCATTATGACAGCGTATTGAAGATATTCTTTGATCTCAAGTAAAATTGATGCATTTTGTTGTCTCATGAACATATCATGAAGTATAACCTGACTGTCATGACACCATTATGACAGCGTATTGAAGATATTCTTTGATCTCAAGTAAAGTGGTCACATTTTCATTTGTTATGAAATTACCATGAAGTATAAACTGACTGTCATGACACCATTATGACAGCGTATTGAAGATATTCTTTGATCTCAAGTAAATTGTTATTATTTTGATTTGTTATGAACAAATCATGAAGTATAACCTGACTGTCATGACACCATTATGACAGCGTATTAAAGATATTCTTCGATCTAAAGTAAAGTGGTCACATTTTCATTTGTCATGAACATATCATGAAGTATAACCTGAATGTCATGACACCATTATGACAGCGTATTGAAGATATTCTTTGATCTCCAGTAAAGTAGTAGCATTTTGATATGTTATGAACATATCATGAAGTATAACCTGACTTTCATGACACCATTATGAATGTGTATTGAAGATATTCTTTGATCTCAAGTAAAGTGGTTGCATTTTTATTTCTCATGAACATATCATGAAGTATAACCTGACTGTCATGACACCATTATGACAGCGTATTGAAGATATTCTTTGATCTCAAGTAAAGTGGTCGCATTTTTATTTCTCATGAAATTATCATGAAGTATAACGTGACTGTCATGACACCATTATGACAGCGTATTGAAGATATTCTTTGATCTCAAGTAAAGTGGTCACATTTTCATTTGTCATGAAAATATCATGAAGTATAACCTGACTGTCATGACACCATTATGACAGCGTATTGAAGATATTCTCTGATCTCAAGTAAAGTGGTCACATTTTCATTTGTCATGAACATATCATGAAGTATAACCTGACTGTCATGACACCATTATGATAGTGTATTGAAGATATTCTTTGATCTCAAGTAAAGTGGTAGCATTTTGATATGTTATGAACATATCATGAAGTATAACATGACTTTCATGACACCATTATGACAGCGTATTGAAGATATTCTTTAATCTCAAGTAAAGTGGTAGCATTTTGATATGTTATGAACATATCATGAAGTATAACCTGACCGTCATGACACCATTATGACAGCGTATTGAAAATATTCTTTGATCTCAATTAAAGTGTTAGCATTTTGAATTCTCATGAACATATCATGAAGAATAACATGACTGTCATGATTCTATTATGACGGCGTATTGAAGATATTCTTTGATCTCAAGTAAAATTGATGCATTTTGTTGTATCATGAACATATCATGAAGTATAACCTGACTCTAATGACACCATTGTGACAGCGTATTGAAGATATTCTTTGATCTCAAGTAAAGTGGTCATATTTTCATTTGTCATGAACATATCATGAAGTATAACCTGATTGTCATGACCTCATTATGACAGCGTATTGAAGATAATCTTTGATCTCAAGTAAAGTGGTCACATTTTCATTTGTCATGAACATATCATGAAGTATAACCTGACTGTCATGACACCATTATGACAGCGTATTGAAGATATTCTTTGATCTCAAGTAAAGTGATCACATTTCCATTTGTCATGAACATATCATGAAGTATAACCTGACTGTCATGACACCATTATGACAGCGTATTGAAGATATTCTTTGATCTCAAGTAAAGTGGTCGCATTTTTATTTCTCATGAAATTATCATGAAGTATAAATTGACTGTCATGACACCATTATGACAGCGTATTGAAGATATTCTTTGATCTCAAGTAAAGTGGTCGCATTTTTATTTCTCATGAACATATCATGAAGTATAACCTGACTGTCATGACACCATTATGACAGCGTATTGAAGATATTCTTTGATCTCAAGTAAAGTGGTCACATTTTTATTTCTCATGAAATTATCATGAAGTATAACGTGACTGTCATGACACCATTATGACAGCGTATTGAAGATATTCTTTGATCTCAAGTAAAGTGGTCACATTTTGATTTGTCATGAACATATCATGAAGTATAACCTGACTGTCATGACACCATTATGACAGCGTATTGAAGATATTCTTTAATCTCAAGTAAAGTGGTAGCATTTTGATATCTTATGAACAAAAATGCGACCACTTTACTTGAGATCAAAGAATATCTTCAATACACTGTCATAATGGTGTCATGACAGTCAGGGCATACTTCATGATATATTTCTCATGAACATATCATGAAATATAACCTGACTGTCATGACACCATTATGACAGCGTATTGAAGATATTCCTTGATCTCAAGTAAAGTGGTCGCATTTTTATTTCTCATGAAATTATCATGAAGTATAACCTGACTGTCATGACTCCATTATGACAGTGTATTGAAGATATTCTTTGATCTCAAGTAAAGTGGTCACATTTTCATTTGTCATGAAAATTTCATGAAGTATAAACTGGCTGTCATGACACCATTTTGACAGCGTATTGAAGATATTCTTTGATCTCAAGTAAAGTGGTCACATTTTCATTTGTCATGAACATATCATGAAGTATAACCTGACTGTCATGACTCCATTATGACAGTGTATTGAAGATATTCTTTGATCTCAAGTAAAGTGGTCACATTTTCATTTGTCATGAACATATCATGAAGTATAACCTGACTGTCATGACACCATTATGACAGCGTATTGAATATATTCTTTGATCTCAAGTAAAATTGATGCATTTTGTTGTCTCATGAACATATCATGAAGTATAACCTGACTGTAATGACACCATTATGACAGCGTATTGAAAATATTATTTGATCTCAAGTAAAGTGGTCATATTTTCATTTGTCATGAACATATCATGAAGTATAACCTGACTGTCATGACACAATTATGACAGCGTATTGAAGATATTCTTTGATCTCAAGTAAAGTGGTCACATTTTCATTTGTCATGAACATATAATGAAGTATGACCTGTCTGTCATGACACCATTATGACAGCGTATTGAAGATATTCTTTGATCTCAAGTAAAGTGGTCACATTTTGATTTGTCATGAACATATCATGAAGTATAACCTGACTGTCATGACACCATTATGACAGCGTATTGAAGATATTCTTTAATCTCAAGTAAAGTGGTAGCATTTTGATATGTTATGAACATATCATGAAGTATAACCTGACTGTCATGACACCATTATGACAGCGTATTGAAAATATTCTTTGATCTCAAGTAAAGTGTTAGCATTTTGATTTCTCATGAACATATCATGAAGTATAACATGACTGTCATGATTCTATTATGACAGTGTATTAAAGATATTCTTTGATCTCAAGTAAAATTGATGCATTTTGTTGTATCATGAACATATCATGAAGTATAACCTGACTGTAATGACACCATTATGACAGCGTATTGAAGATATTCTTTGATCTCAAGTAAAGTGGTCACATTTTCATTTGTCATGAACATATCATGAAGTATAACCTGATTGTCATGACCTCATTATGACAGCGTATTGAAGATATTCTTTGATCTCAAGTAAAGTGGTCACATTTTCATTTGTCATGAACATATCATTAAGTATGACCTGTCTGTCATGACACCATTATGATAGCGTATTGAAGATATTCTTTGATCTCAAGTAAAGTGGTCACATTTTCATTTGTCATGAACATATCATGAAGTATAACCTGACTGTCATGACACCATTATGACAGCGTATTGAAGATATTCTTTAATCTCAAGTAAAGTGGTAGCATTTTGATATGTTATGAACATATCATGAAGTATAACCTGACCGTCATGACACCATTATGACAGCGTGTTGAAAATATTCTTTGATCTCAAGTAAAGTGTTAGCATTTTGATTTCTCATGAACATATCATGAAGTATAACATGACTGTCATGACACCATTATGACAGCGTATTGAAGATATTCTTTGATCTCAAGTAAAGTGGTCACATTTTCATTTGTCATGAACATATCATGAAGTATAACCTGACTGTCATGACACCAATATGACAGCGTATTGAAGATATTCTTTGATCTCAAGTAAAGTGGTCACATTTTTATTTCTCATGAACATATCATGAAGTATAACCTGACTGTCATGACACCATTATGACAGCGTATTGAAGATATTCCTTGATCTCAAGTAAATTGGTAGCATTTTGATATGTTATGAACATATCATGAAGTATAACCTGACTGTCAGAACACCATTATGACAGCGTATTGAAGATATTCTTCGATCTAAAGTAAAGTGGTCACATTTTCATTTGTCATGAACATATCATGAAGTACAACCTGACTGTCATGACACCATTATGACAGCGTACTGAAGATATTCTTTGATCTCAAGTAAAGTGGTCACATTTTCATTTGTCATGAACATATCATGAAGTATAACCTGACTGTCATGACACCATTATGATAGTGTATTGAAGATATTCTTTGATCTCAAGTAAAGTTGTCTTATTTGGATTTCTCATGAACATATCATGAAGTATAACTTGACTGTCATGACACCATTATGACAGCGTATTGAAGATATTCTTTAATATCAAGTAAAGTGGTAGCATTTTGATATGTTATGAACATATCATGAAGTATAACCTGACCGTCATGACACCATTATGACAGCGTATTGAAAATATTCTTTGATCTCAAGTAAAGTGTTAGCATTTTGATTTCTCATGAACATATCATGAAGTATAACATGACTGTCATGATTCTATTATGACGGCGTATTGAAGATATTCTTTGATCTCAAGTAAAATTGATGCATTTTGTTGTATCATGAACATATCATGAAGTATAACCTGACTGTAATGACACCATTATGACAGCGTATTGAAGATATTCTTTGATCTCAAGTAAAGTGGTCATATTTTCATTTGTCATGAACATATCATGAAGTATAACCTGATTGTCATGACCTCATTATGACAGCGTATTGAAGATATTCTTTGATCTCAAGTAAAGTGGTCATATTTTCATTTGTCATGAACATATCATGAAGTATAACCTGACCGTCATGACACCATTATGACATCGTATTGAAAATATTCTTTGATCTCAAGTAAAGTGTTAGCATTTTGATTTCTCATGAACATGTCATGAAGTATAACATGACTGTCATGACACCATTATGACAGCGTATTGAAAATATTCTTTGATCTCAAGTAAAGTGGTCACATTTTCATTTGTCATGAACATATCATGAAGTATAACCTGACTGTCATGACACAATTATGACAGCGTATTGAAGATATTCTTTGATCTCAAGTAAAGTGGTCACATTTTCATTTGTCATGAACATATAATGAAGTATGACCTATCTGTCATGACACCATTATGACAGCGTATTGAAGATATTCTTTGATCTCAAGTAAAGTGGTCACATTTTCATTTGTCATGAACATATCATGAAGTATAACCTGACTGTCATGACACCATTATGACAGCGTATTGAAGATATTCTTTAATCTCAAGTAAAGTGGTAGCATTTTGATATGTTATGAACATATCATGAAGTATAACCTGACTGTCATGACACCATTATGACAGCGTATTGAAAATATTCTTTGATCTCAAGTAAAGTGTTAGCATTTTGATTTCTCATGAACATATCATGAAGTATAACATGACTGTCATGATTCTATTATGACAGTGTATTAAAGATATTTTTTGATCTCAAGTAAAATTGATGCATTTTGTTGTATCATGAAAATATCATGAAGTATAACCTGACTGTAATGACACCATTATGACAGCGTATTGAAGATATTCTTTGATCTCAAGTAAAGTGGTCACATTTTCATTTGTCATGAACATATCATGAAGTATAACCTGATTGTCATGACCTCATTATGACAGCGTATTGAAGATATTCTTTGATCTCAAGTAAAGTGGTCACATTTTCATTTGTCATGAACATATCATTAAGTATGACCTGTCTGTCATGACACCATTATGATAGCGTATTGAAGATATTCTTTGATCTCAAGTAAAGTGGTCACATTTTCATTTGTCATGAACATATCATGAAGTATAACCTGACTGTCATGACACCATTATGACAGCGTATTGAAGATATTCTTTAATCTCAAGTAACGTGGTAGCATTTTGATATGTTATGAACATATCATGAAGTATAACCTGACCGTCATGACACCATTATGACAGCGTATTGAAAATATTCTTTGATCTCAAGTAAAGTGTTAGCATTTTGATTTCTCATGAACATATCATGAAGTATAACATGACTGTCATGATTCTATTATGACGGCGTATTGAAGATATTCTTTGATCTCAAGTAAAATTGATGCATTTTGTTGTATCATGAACATATCATGAAGTATAACCTGACTGTAATGACACCATTATGACAGCGTATTGAAGATATTCTTTGATCTCAAGTAAAGTGGTCATATTTTCATTTGTCATGAACATATCATGAAGTATAACCTGATTGTCTTGACCTCATTATGACAGCGTATTGAAGATATTCTTTGATCTCAAGTAAAGTGGTCATATTTTCATTTGTCATGAACATATCATGAAGTATAACCTGACCGTCATGACACCATTATGACATCGTATTGAAAATATTCTTTGATCTCAAGTAAAGTGTTAGCATTTTGATTTCTCATGAACATGTCATGAAGTATAACATGACTGTCATGACACCATTATGACAGCGTATTGAAGATATTCTTTGATCTCAAATAAAGTGGTCACATTTTCATTTGTCATGAACATATCATGAAGTATAACCTGACTGTAATGACACCATTATGACAGCGTATTGAAGATATTCTTTGATCTCAAGTAAAGTGGTCACATTTTCATTTGTCATGAACATATCATGAAGTATAACCTGACTGTCGTGACACAATTATGACAGCGTATTGAAGATATTCTTTGATCTCAAGTAAAGTGGTCACATTTTCATTTGTCATGAACATATAATGAAGTATGACCTGTCTGTCATGACACCATTTTGACAGCGTATTGAAGATATTCTTTGATCTCAAGTAAAGTGGTCACATTTTCATTTGTCATGAACATATCATGAAGTATAACCTGACTCTAATGACACCATTATGACAGCGTATTGAAAATATTCTTTGATCTCAAGTAAAGTGGTCACATTTTCATTTGTCATGAACATATCATGAAGTATAACCTGACTGTCATGACACAATTATGACAGCGTATTGAAGATATTCTTTGATCTCAAGTAAAGTGGTCACATTTTCATTTGTCATGAACATATCATGAAGTATAACCTGACTGTCATGACACCATTATGACAGCGTATTGAAGATATTCTTTAATCTCAAGTAAAGTGGTAGCATTTTGATATGTTATGAACATATCATGAAGTATAACCTGACTGTCATGACACCATTATGACAGCGTATTGAAAATATTCTTTGATCTCAAGTAAAGTGTTAGCATTTTGATTTCTCATGAACATATCATGAAGTATAACATGACTGTCATGATTCTATTATGACAGTGTATTAAAGATATTCTTTGATCTCAAGTAAAATTGATGCATTTTGTTGTATCATGAACATATCATGAAGTATAACCTGACTGTAATGACACCATTATGACAGCGTATTGAAGATATTCTTTGATCTCAAGTAAAGTGGTCACATTTTCATTTGTCATGAACATATCATGAAGTATAACCTGACTGTCATGACACAATTATGACAGCGTATTGAAGATATTCTTTGATCTCAAGTAAAGTGGTCACATTTTCATTTGTCATGAACATATAATGAAGTATGACCTGTCTGTCATGACACCATTATGACAGCGTATTGAAGATATTCTTTGATCTCAAGTAAAGTGGTCACATTTTCATTTGTCATGAACATATCATGAAGTATAACCTGACTGTCATGACACCATTATGACAGCGTATTGAAGATATTCTTTAATCTCAAGTAAAGTGGTAGCATTTTGATATGTTATGAACATATCATGAAGTATAACCTGACTGTCATGACACCATTATGACAGCGTATTGAAAATATTCTTTGATCTCAAGTAAAGTGTTAGCATTTTGATTTCTCATGAACATATCATGAAGTATAACATGACTGTCATGATTCTATTATGACAGTGTATTAAAGATATTCTTTGATCTCAAGTAAAATTGATGCATTTTGTTGTATCATGAACATTTCATGAAGTATAACCTGACTGTAATGACACCATTATGACAGCGTATTGAAGATATTCTTTGATCTCAAGTAAAGTGGTCACATTTTCATTTGTCATGAACATATCATGAAGTATAACCTGATTGTCATGACCTCATTATGACAGCGTATTGAAGATATTCTTTGATCTCAAGTAAAGTGGTCACATTTTCATTTGTCATGAACATATCATTAAGTATGACCTGTCTGTCATGACACCATTATGATAGCGTATTGAAGATATTCTTTGATCTCAAGTAAAGTGGTCACATTTTCATTTGTCATGAACATATCATGAAGTATAACGTGACTGTCATGACACCATTATGACAGCGTATTGAAGATATTCTTTAATCTCAAGTAAAGTGGTAGCATTTTGATATGTTATGAACATATCATGAAGTATAACCTGACCGTCATGACACCATTATGACAGCGTGTTGAAAATATTCTTTGATCTCAAGTAAAGTGTTAGCATTTTGATTTCTCATGAACATATCATGAAGTATAACATGACTGTCATGACACCATTATGACAGCGTATTGAAGATATTCTTTGATCTCAAGTAAAGTGGTCACATTTTCATTTGTCATGAACATATCATGAAGTATAACCTGACTGTCATGACACCATTATGACAGCGTATTGAAGATATTCCTTGATCTCAAGTAAATTGGTAGCATTTTGATATGTTATGAACATATCATGAAGTATAACCTGACTGTCAGAACACCATTATGACAGCGTATTGAAGATATTCTTCGATCTAATGTAAAGTGGTCACATTTTCATTTGTCATGAACATATCATGAAGTACAACCTGACTGTCATGACACCATTATGACAGCGTACTGAAGATATTCTTTGATCTCAAGTAAAGTGGTCACATTTTCATTTGTCATGAACATATCATGAAGTATAACCTGACTGTCATGACACCATTATGACAGCGTATTGAATATATTCTTTGATCTCAAGTAAAATTGATGCATTTTGTTGTATCATGAACATATCATGAAGTATAACCTGACTGTAATGACACCATTATGACAGCGTATTGAAGATATTCTTTGATCTCAAGTAAAGTGGTCACATTTTCATTTGTCATGAACATATCATGAAGTATAACCTGATTGTCATGACCTCATTATGACAGCGTATTGAAGATATTCTTTGATCTCAAGTAAAGTGGTCATATTTTCATTTGTCATGAACATATCATGAAGTATAACCTGACCGTCATGACACCATTATGACATCGTATTGAAAATATTCTTTGATCTCAAGTAAAGTGTTAGCATTTTGATTTCTCATGAACATGTCATGAAGTATAACATGACTGTCATGACACCATTATGACAGCGTATTGAAAATATTCTTTGATCTCAAGTAAAGTGGTCACATTTTCATTTGTCATGAACATATCATGAAGTATAACCTGACTGTCATGACACAATTATGACAGCGTATTGAAGATATTCTTTGATCTCAAGTAAAGTGGTCACATTTTCATTTGTCATGAACATATAATGAAGTATGACCTATCTGTCATGACACCATTATGACAGCGTATTGAAGATATTCTTTGATCTCAAGTAAAGTGGTCACATTTTCATTTGTCATGAACATATCATGAAGTATAACCTGACTGTCATGACACCATTATGACAGCGTATTGAAGATATTCTTTAATCTCAAGTAAAGTGGTAGCATTTTGATATGTTATGAACATATCATGAAGTATAACCTGACTGTCATGACACCATTATGACAGCGTATTGAAAATATTCTTTGATCTCAAGTAAAGTGTTAGCATTTTGATTTCTCATGAACATATCATGAAGTATAACATGACTGTCATGATTCTATTATGACAGTGTATTAAAGATATTTTTTGATCTCAAGTAAAATTGATGCATTTTGTTGTATCATGAAAATATCATGAAGTATAACCTGACTGTAATGACACCATTATGACAGCGTATTGAAGATATTCTTTGATCTCAAGTAAAGTGGTCACATTTTCATTTGTCATGAACATATCATGAAGTATAACCTGATTGTCATGACCTCATTATGACAGCGTATTGAAGATATTCTTTGATCTCAAGTAAAGTGGTCACATTTTCATTTGTCATGAACATATCATTAAGTATGACCTGTCTGTCATGACACCATTATGATAGCGTATTGAAGATATTCTTTGATCTCAAGTAAAGTGGTCACATTTTCATTTGTCATGAACATATCATGAAGTATAACCTGACTGTCATGACACCATTATGACAGCGTATTGAAGATATTCTTTAATCTCAAGTAACGTGGTAGCATTTTGATATGTTATGAACATATCATGAAGTATAACCTGACCGTCATGACACCATTATGACAGCGTATTGAAAATATTCTTTGATCTCAAGTAAAGTGTTAGCATTTTGATTTCTCATGAACATATCATGAAGTATAACATGACTGTCATGATTCTATTATGACGGCGTATTGAAGATATTCTTTGATCTCAAGTAAAATTGATGCATTTTGTTGTATCATGAACATATCATGAAGTATAACCTGACTGTAATGACACCATTATGACAGCGTATTGAAGATATTCTTTGATCTCAAGTAAAGTGGTCATATTTTCATTTGTCATGAACATATCATGAAGTATAACCTGATTGTCTTGACCTCATTATGACAGCGTATTGAAGATATTCTTTGATCTCAAGTAAAGTGGTCATATTTTCATTTGTCATGAACATATCATGAAGTATAACCTGACCGTCATGACACCATTATGACATCGTATTGAAAATATTCTTTGATCTCAAGTAAAGTGTTAGCATTTTGATTTCTCATGAACATGTCATGAAGTATAACATGACTGTCATGACACCATTATGACAGCGTATTGAAGATATTCTTTGATCTCAAATAAAGTGGTCACATTTTCATTTGTCATGAACATATCATGAAGTATAACCTGACTGTAATGACACCATTATGACAGCGTATTGAAGATATTCTTTGATCTCAAGTAAAGTGGTCACATTTTCATTTGTCATGAACATATCATGAAGTATAACCTGACTGTCGTGACACAATTATGACAGCGTATTGAAGATATTCTTTGATCTCAAGTAAAGTGGTCACATTTTCATTTGTCATGAACATATAATGAAGTATGACCTGTCTGTCATGACACCATTTTGACAGCGTATTGAAGATATTCTTTGATCTCAAGTAAAGTGGTCACATTTTCATTTGTCATGAACATATCATGAAGTATAACCTGACTCTAATGACACCATTATGACAGCGTATTGAAAATATTCTTTGATCTCAAGTAAAGTGGTCACATTTTCATTTGTCATGAACATATCATGAAGTATAACCTGACTGTCATGACACAATTATGACAGCGTATTGAAGATATTCTTTGATCTCAAGTAAAGTGGTCACATTTTCATTTGTCATGAACATATCATGAAGTATAACCTGACTGTCATGACACCATTATGACAGCGTATTGAAGATATTCTTTAATCTCAAGTAAAGTGGTAGCATTTTGATATGTTATGAACATATCATGAAGTATAACCTGACTGTCATGACACCATTATGACAGCGTATTGAAAATATTCTTTGATCTCAAGTAAAGTGTTAGCATTTTGATTTCTCATGAACATATCATGAAGTATAACATGACTGTCATGATTCTATTATGACAGTGTATTAAAGATATTCTTTGATCTCAAGTAAAATTGATGCATTTTGTTGTATCATGAACATATCATGAAGTATAACCTGACTGTAATGACACCATTATGACAGCGTATTGAAGATATTCTTTGATCTCAAGTAAAGTGGTCACATTTTCATTTGTCATGAACATATCATGAAGTATAACCTGACTGTCATGACACAATTATGACAGCGTATTGAAGATATTCTTTGATCTCAAGTAAAGTGGTCACATTTTCATTTGTCATGAACATATAATGAAGTATGACCTGTCTGTCATGACACCATTATGACAGCGTATTGAAGATATTCTTTGATCTCAAGTAAAGTGGTCACATTTTCATTTGTCATGAACATATCATGAAGTATAACCTGACTGTCATGACACCATTATGACAGCGTATTGAAGATATTCTTTAATCTCAAGTAAAGTGGTAGCATTTTGATATGTTATGAACATATCATGAAGTATAACCTGACTGTCATGACACCATTATGACAGCGTATTGAAAATATTCTTTGATCTCAAGTAAAGTGTTAGCATTTTGATTTCTCATGAACATATCATGAAGTATAACATGACTGTCATGATTCTATTATGACAGTGTATTAAAGATATTCTTTGATCTCAAGTAAAATTGATGCATTTTGTTGTATCATGAACATTTCATGAAGTATAACCTGACTGTAATGACACCATTATGACAGCGTATTGAAGATATTCTTTGATCTCAAGTAAAGTGGTCACATTTTCATTTGTCATGAACATATCATGAAGTATAACCTGATTGTCATGACCTCATTATGACAGCGTATTGAAGATATTCTTTGATCTCAAGTAAAGTGGTCACATTTTCATTTGTCATGAACATATCATTAAGTATGACCTGTCTGTCATGACACCATTATGATAGCGTATTGAAGATATTCTTTGATCTCAAGTAAAGTGGTCACATTTTCATTTGTCATGAACATATCATGAAGTATAACGTGACTGTCATGACACCATTATGACAGCGTATTGAAGATATTCTTTAATCTCAAGTAAAGTGGTAGCATTTTGATATGTTATGAACATATCATGAAGTATAACCTGACCGTCATGACACCATTATGACAGCGTGTTGAAAATATTCTTTGATCTCAAGTAAAGTGTTAGCATTTTGATTTCTCATGAACATATCATGAAGTATAACATGACTGTCATGACACCATTATGACAGCGTATTGAAGATATTCTTTGATCTCAAGTAAAGTGGTCACATTTTCATTTGTCATGAACATATCATGAAGTATAACCTGACTGTCATGACACCAATATGACAGCGTATTGAAGATATTCTTTGATCTCAAGTAAAGTGGTCACATTTTTATTTCTCATGAACATATCATGAAGTATAACCTGACTGTCATGACACCATTATGACAGCGTATTGAAGATATTCTTTGATCTCAAGTAAAATTGATGCATTTTGTTGTCTCATGAACATATCATGAAGTATAACCTGACTGTCATGACACCATTATGACAGCGTATTGAAGATATTCCTTGATCTCAAGTAAATTGGTAGCATTTTCATATGTTATGAACATATCATGAAGTATAACCTGACTGTCAGAACACCATTATGACAGCGTATTGAAGATATTCTTCGATCTAATGTAAAGTGGTCACATTTTCATTTGTCATGAACATATCATGAAGTACAACCTGACTGTCATGACACCATTATGACAGCGTACTGAAGATATTCTTTGATCTCAAGTAAAGTGGTCACATTTTCATTTGTCATGAACATATCATGAAGTATAACCTGACTGTCATGACACCATTATGACAGCGTATTGAATATATTCTTTGATCTCAAGTAAAATTGATGCATTTTGTTGTATCATGAACATATCATGAAGTATAACCTGACTGTAATGACACCATTATGACAGCGTATTGAAGATATTCTTTGATCTCAAGTAAAGTGGTCACATTTTCATTTGTCATGAACATATCATGAAGTATAACCTGATTGTCATGACCTCATTATGACAGCGTATTGAAGATATTCTTTGATCTCAAGTAAAGTGGTCACATTTTCATTTGTCATGAACATATCATTAAGTATGACCTGTCTGTCATGACACCATTATGATAGCGTATTGAAGATATTCTTTGATCTCAAGTAAAGTGGTCACATTTTCATTTGTCATGAACATATCATGAAGTATAACCTGACTGTCATGACACCATTATGACAGCGTATTGAAGATATTCTTTAATCTCAAGTAAAGTGGTAGCATTTTGATATGTTATGAACATATCATGAAGTATAACCTGACCGTCATGACACCATTATGACAGCGTATTGAAAATATTCTTTGATCTCAAGTAAAGTGTTAGCATTTTGATTTCTCATGAACATATCATGAAGTATAACATGACTGTCATGACACCATTATGACAGCGTATTGAAGATATTCTTTGATCTCAAGTAAAGTGGTCACATTTTCATTTGTCATGAACATATCATGAAGTATAACCTGACTGTCATGACACCAATATGACAGCGTATTGAAGATATTCTTTGATCTCAAGTAAAGTGGTCACATTTTTATTTCTCATGAACATATCATGAAGTATAACCTGACTGTCATGACACCATTATGACAGCGTATTGAAGATATTCTTTGATCTCAAGTAAAATTGATGCATTTTGTTGTCTCATGAACATATCATGAAGTATAACCTGACTGTCATGACACCATTATGACAGCGTATTGAAGATATTCCTTGTTCTCAAGTAAATTGGTAGCATTTTGATATGTTATGAACATATCATGAAGTATAACCTGACTGTCAGAACACCATTATGACAGCGTATTGAAGATATTCTTCGATCTAAAGTAAAGTGGTCACATTTTCATTTGTCATGAACATATCATGAAGTACAACCTGACTGTCATGACACCATTATGACAGCGTACTGAAGATATTCTTTGATCTCAAGTAAAGTGGTCACATTTTCATTTGTCATGAACATATCATGACCTGACTGTCATGACCTGACTGTCATGACACCATTATGATAGTGTATTGAAGATATTCTTTGATCTCAAGTAAAGTTGTCTTATTTGGATTTCTCATGAACATATCATGAAGTATAACTTGACTGTCATGACACCATTATGACAGCGTATTGAAAATATTCTTTGATCTCAAGTAAAGTGTTAGCATTTTGATTTCTCATGAACATATCATGAAGTATAACATGACTGTCATGACACCATTATGACAGCGTATTGAAGATATTCTTTGATCTCAAGTAAAGTGGTCACATTTTCATTTGTCATGAACATATCATGAAGTATAACCTGACTGTCATGACACCATTATGACAGCGTATTGAAGATATTCTTTAATCTCAAGTAAAGTGGTATCATTTTGATATGTTATGAACATATCATGAAGTATAACCTGACTGTCATGACACCATTATTACAGTGTATTGAAGATATTCTTTGATCTCAAGTAAAGTGGTCGCATTTTTATTTCTCATGAACATATCATGAAGTATAACCTTACTGTCATGACACCATTATGACAGCGTATTGAAGATATTCCTTGATCTCAAGTAAAGTGGTCGCATTTTTATTTCTCATGAAATTATCATGAAGTATAACGTGACTGTAATGACACCATTATGACAGCGTATTGAAGATATTCTTTGATCTCAAGTAAAGTGGTCACATTTTCATTTGTCATGAAAATATCATGAAGTATAACCTGACTGTCATGACACCATTATGACAGCGTATTGAATATATTCTTTGATCTCAAGTAAAGTGGTCACATTTTCATTTGTCATGAAAATATCATGAAGTATAACCTCACTGTCATGACACAATTAGGACAGTGTATTGAAGATATTCTTTGATCTCAAGTAAAGTGGTCTTATTTTGATTTCTCATGAACATATCATGAAGTATAACCTGACTGTCATGACACCATTATGACAGCGTATTGAAGATATTCTTTAATCTAAAGTAAAGTGGTAGCATTTTGATATGTTATGAACATATCATGAAGTATAACCTGACCGTCATGACACCATTATGACAGCGTATTGAAAATATTCTTTGATCTCAAGTAAAGTGTTAGCATTTTGATTTCTCATGAACATATCATGAAGTATAACATGACTGTCATGACACCATTATGACAGCGTATTGAAGATATTCTTTGATCTCAAATAAAGTGGTCACATTTTCATTTGTCATGAACATATCATGAAGTATAACCTGATTGTCATAACACCATTATGACAGCGTAGTGAAGATATTCTTTGATCTCAAGTCAAGTGGTCGCATTTTTATTTCTCATGAACATATCATGAAGTATAACCTGACTGTCGTGACACCATTATGACAGCGTATTGAAGATATTCTTTTATCTCAAGTAAAGTGGTCGCATTTTTATTTCTCATGAAATTATCATGAAGTATAACGTGACTGTCATGACACCATTATGACAGCGTATTGAAGATATTCTTTGATCTCAAGTAAAGTGGTCCGATTTTCATTTGTCATGAACATATCATGAAGTATAACCTGACTGTCATGACACCATTATGACAGCGTATTGAAGATATTCTTTAATCTCAAGTAAAGTGGTATCATTTTGATATGTTATGAACATATCATGAAGTATAACCTGACTGTCATGACACCATTATGACAGTGTATTGAAGATATTCTTTGATCTCAAGTAAAGTGGTCGCATTATTATTTCTCATGAACATATCATGAAGTATAACCTGACTGTCATGACACCATTATGACAGCGTATTGAAGATATTCCTTGATCTCAAGTAAAGTGGTAGCATTTTTATTTCTCATGAAATTATCATGAAGTATAACGTGACTGTCATGACACCATTATGACAGCGTATTGAAGATATTCTTTGATCTCAAGTAAATTGGTCACATTTTCATTTGTCATGAACATATCATGAAGTATAACCTGACTGTCATGACACCATTATGACAGCGTATTGAAGATATTCTTTGATCTCAAGTAAAGTGGTCACATTTTCATTTGTCATGAACATATCATGAAGTTTAACCTGACTGTCATGACAACATTATGACAGTGTATTGAAGATATTCTTTGATCTTAAGTAAAGTGGTCTTATTTTGATTTCTCATGAACATATCATGAAGTATAACGTGACTGTCATGACACCATTATGACAGCGTATTGAAGATATTCTTTAATCTCAGGTAAAGTGGTAGCATTTTTATATGTTATGAACACATCATGAAGTATAACCTGACCGTCATGACACCATTATGACAGTGTATTGAAAATATTCTTTGATCTCAAGTAAAGTGTTAGCATTTTGATTTCTCATGAACATATCATGAAGTATAACATGACTGTCATGATTCTATTATGACAGTGTATTAAAGATATTCTTTGATCTCAAGTAAAATTGATGCATTTTGTTGTCTCATGAACATATCATGAAGTATAACATGACTGTAATGACACCATTATGACAGCGTATTGAAGATATTCTTTGATCTCAAGTAAAGTGGTCACATTTTCATTTGTCATGAACATATCATGAAGTATAACCTGACTGTCATGACACCATTATGACAGCGTATTGAAGATATTCTTTAATCTCAAGTAAAGTGGTAGCATTTTTATATGTTATGAACATATCATGAAGTATAACCTGACCGTCATGACACCATTATGACAGCGTATTGAAGATATTCTTTTATCTCAAGTCAAGTGGTCGCATTTTTATTTCTCATGAACATATCATGAAGTATAACCTGACTGTCATGACACCATTATGACAGCGTATTGAAGATATTCTTTGATCTCAAGTAAAGTGGTCACATTTTCATTTGTCATGAACATATCATGAAGTATAACCTGACTGTCATGACACCATTATGACAGCGTATTGAAGATATTCTTTAATCTCAAGTAAAGTGGTATCATTTTGATATGTTATGAACATATCATGAAGTATAACCTGACTGTCATGACACCATTATGACAGTGTATTGAAGATATTCTTTGATCTCAAGTAAAGTGGTCGCATTTTTATTTCTCATGAAATTATCATGAAGTATAACGTGACTGTAATGACACCATTATGACAGCGTATTGAAGATATTCTTTGATCTCAAGTAAAGTGGTCACATTTTCATTTGTCATGAAAATATCATGAAGTATAACCTGACTGTCATGACACCATTATGACAGCGTATTGAAGATATTCTTTGATCTCAAGTAAAGTGGTCACATTTTCATTTGTCATGAACATATCATGAAGTATAACCTGACTGTCATGACACAATTAGGACAGTGTATTGAAGATATTCTTTGATCTCAAGTAAAGTGGTCTTATTTTGATTTCTCATGAACATATCATGAAGTATAACCTGACTGTCATGACACCATTATGACAGCGTATTGAAAATATTCTTTGATCTCAAGTAAAGTGTTAGCATTTTGATTTCTCATGAACATATCATGAAGTGTAACATGACTGTCATGACACCATTATGACAGCGTATTGAAGATATTCTTTGATCTCAAATAAAGTGGTCACATTTTCATTTGTCATGAACATATCATGAAGTATAACCTGACTGTCATAACACCATTATGACAGCGTAGTGAAGATATTCTTTGATCTCAAGTCAAGTGGTCGCATTTTTATTTCTCATGAACATATCATGAAGTATAACCTGACTGTCGTGACACCATTATGACAGCGTATTGAAGATATTCTTTTATCTCAAGTAAAGTGGTCGCATTTTTATTTCTCATGAAATTATCATGAAGTATAACGTGACTGTCATGACACCATTATGACAGCGTATTGAAGATATTCTTTGATCTCAAGTAAAGTGGTCCGATTTTCATTTGTCATGAACATATCATGAAGTATAACCTGACTGTCATGACACCATTATGACAGCGTATTGAAGATATTCTTTAATCTCAAGTAAAGTGGTCGCATTTTGATATGTTATGAACATATCATGAAGTATAACAAGACCGTCATGACACCATTATGACAGCGTATTGAAAATATTCTTTGATCTCAAGTAAAGTGTTAGCATTTTGATTTCTCATGAACATATCATGAAGTGTAACATGACTGTCATGACACCATTATGACAGCGTATTGAAGATATTCTTTGATCTCAAATAAAGTGGTCACATTTTCATTTGTCATGAACATATCATGAAGTATAACCTGACTGTCATAACACCATTATGACAGCGTAGTGAAGATATTCTTTGATCTCAAGTCAAGTGGTCGCATTTTTATTTCTCATGAACATATCATGAAGTATAACCTGACTGTCGTGACACCATTATGACAGCGTATTGAAGATATTCTTTTATCTCAAGTAAAGTGGTCGCATTTTTATTTCTCATGAAATTATCATGAAGTATAACGTGACTGTCATGACACCATTATGACAGCGTATTGAAGATATTCTTTGATCTCAAGTAAAGTGGTCCGATTTTCATTTGTCATGAACATATCATGAAGTATAACCTGACTGTCATGACACCATTATGACAGCGTATTGAAGATATTCTTTGATCTCAAGTAAAGTGGTATCATTTTGATATGTTATGAACATATCATGAAGTATAACCTGACTGTCATGACACCATTATGACAGCGTATTGAAGATATTCTTTGATCTCAAGTAAAGTGGTCGCATTATTATTTCTCATGAACATATCATGAAGTATAACCTGACTGTCATGACACCATTATGACAGCGTACTGAAGATATTCCTTGATCTCAAGTAAAGTGGTCGCATTTTTATTTCTCATGAAATTATCATGAAGTATAACGTGACTGTCATGACACCATTATGACAGCGTATTGAAGATATTCTTTGATCTCAAGTAAAGTGGTCACATTTTCATTTGTCATGAACATATCATGAAGTATAACCTGACTGTCATGACACCATTATGACAGCGTATTGAAGATATTCTTTGATCTCAAGTAAAGTGGTCACATTTTCATTTGTCATGAACATATCATGAAGTTTAACCTGACTGTCATGACACCATTATGACAGTGTATTGAAGATATTCTTTGATCTTAAGTAAAGTGGTCTTATTTTGATTTCTCATGAACATATCATGAAGTATAACCTGACTGTCATGACACCATTATGACAGCGTATTGAACATATTCTTTAATCTCAGGTAAAGTGGTAGCATTTTGATATGTTATGAACACATCATGAAGTATAACCTGACCGTCATGACACCATTATGATAGTGTATTGAAAATATTCTTTGATCTCAAGTAAAGTGTTAGCATTTTGATTTCTCATGAACATATCATGAAGTATAACATGACTGTCATGATTCTATTATGACAGTGTATTAAAGATATTCTTTGATCTCAAGTAAAATTGATGCATTTTGTTGTCTCATGAACATATCATGAAGTATAACATGACTGTAATGACACCATTATGACAGCGTATTGAAGATATTCTTTGATCTCAAGTAAAGTGGTCACATTTTCATTTGTCATGAACATATCATGAAGTATAACCTGACTGTCATGACACCATTATGACAGCGTATTGAAGATATTCTTTGATCTCAAGTAAAGTGGTCACATTTTAATTTGTCATGAACATATCATGAAGTATGACCTGTCTGTCATGACACCATTATGACAGCGTATTGAAGATATTCTTTGATCTCAAGTAAAGTGGTCACATTTTCATTTGTCATGAACATATCATGAAGTATAACCTGACTGTCATGACACCATTATGACAGCGTATTGAAGATATTCTTTAATCTCAAGTAAAGTGGTAGCATTTTGATATGTTATGAACATATCATGAAGTATAACCTGACCGTCATGACACCATTATGACAGCGTATTGAAAATATTCTTTGATCTCAAGTAAAGTGTTATCATTTTGATTTCTCATGAACATATCATGAAGTATAACATGACTGTCATGACACCATTATGACAGCGTATTGAAGATATTCTTTGATCTCAAGTAAAGTGGTCAAATTTTTATTTCTCATGAACATATCATGAAGTATAACCTGACTGTCATGACATCATTATGACAGCGTATTGAATATATTCTTTGATCTCAAGTAAAATTGATGCATTTTGTTGTCTCATGAACATATCATGAAGTATAACCTGACTGTCATGACACCATTATGACAGCGTATTGAAGATATTCTTTGATCTCAAGTAAAGTGGTCGCATTTTTATTTCTCATGAACATATCATGAAGTATAACCTGACTGTCATGACACCATTATGACAGCGTATTGAAGATATTCTTTGATCTCAAGTAAAGTGGTCACAATTTCATTTGTCATGAACATATCATGAAGTATAACCTGACTGTCATGACACCATTATGACAGCGTATTGAAGATATTCTTTAATCTCAAGTAAAGTGGTAGCATTTTGATATGTTATGAACATATCAAGAAGTATAACCTGACAGTCATGACACCATTATGACAGCGTATTGAAAATATTCTTTGATCTCAAGTAAAGTGTTAGCATTTTGATTTCTCAAGAACATATCATGAAGTATAACATGACTGTCATGATTCTATTATGACAGTGTATTAAAGATATTCTTTGATCTCAAGTAAAATTGATGCATTTTGTTGTATCATGAACATATCATGAAGTATAACCTGACTGTAATGACACCATTTTGACAGCGTATTGAAGATATTCTTTGATCTCAAGTAAAGTGGTCACATTTTCATTTGTCATGAACATATCATGAAGTATAACCTGATTGTCATGACCTCATTATGACAGCGTATTGAAGATATTCTTTGATCTCAAGTAAAGTGGTCACATTTTCATTTGTCATGAACATATCATGAAGTATGACCTGTCTGTCATGACACCATTATGATAGCGTATTGAAGATATTCTTTGATCTCAAGTAAAGTGGTCACATTTTCATTTGTCATGAACATATCATGAAGTAAAACCTGACTGTCATGACACCATTATGACAGCGTATTGAAGATATTCTTTAATCTCAAGTAAAGTGGTAGCATTTTGATATGTAATGAACATATCATGAAGTATAACCTGACCGTCATGACACCATTATGACAGCGTATTGAAAATATTCTTTGATCTCAAGTAAAGTGTTAGCATTTTGATTTCTCATGAACATATCATGAAGTATAACATGACTGTCATGACACCATTATGACAGCGTATTGAAGATATTCTTTGATCTCAAGTAAAGTGGTCACATTTTCATTTGTCATGAACATATCATGCAGTATAACCTGACTGTCATGACACCATTATGACAGCGTAGTGAAGATATTCTTTGATCTCAAGTAAAGTGGCAGCATTTTGATTTGTTATGAACATATCATTAAGTATAACCTCACTGTCATGACACCATTATGACAACGTATTGAAGATATTCTTTGATCTCAAGTAAAGTGGTCACATTTTCATTTGTCATGAACATATCATGAAGTATAACCTTACTGTCATGACACCATTATGAAAGTGTATTGAAGATATTCTTTGATATCAAGTAAAATTTATGCATTTTTTTGTCTCATGAACATATCATGAAGTATAACCTGACTGTCATGACACCATTATGACAGTGTATTGAAGATATTCTTTTATATCAAGTAAAATTGACGCATTTTGTTGTCTCATGAACATATCATGATGTATTGACCTGTCTGTCATGACACCATTATGACAGCGTATTGAAGACATTCTTTGATCTCAAGTAAAGTGGTAGCATTTTGATATGTCATGAACATTTCATGAAGTATAACCTGACTGTCATGACACCATTATGACAGCGTATTGAAGATATTCCTTAATCTCAAGTAAAGTGGTCGCATTTTTATTTCTCATGAAATTATCATGAAGTATAACGTGACTGTTATGACACCATTATGACAGCGTATTGAAGATATTCTTTGATCTCAAGTAAAGTGGTCACATTTTCATTTGTCATGAAAATATCATGAAGTATAACCTGACTGTCATGACACCATTATGACAGCGTATTGAAGATATTCTTTGATCTCAAGTAAAGTGGTCACATTTTTATTTGTCATGAACATATCATGAAGTATAACCTGACTGTCATGACACCATTATGATAGTGTATTGAAGATATTCTTTGATCTCAAGTAAAGTGGTCTTATTTTGATTTCTCATAAACATATCATGAAGTATAACCTGACTGTCATGACACCATTATGACAGCGTGTTGAAGATATTCTTTAATCTCAAGTAAAGTGGTAGCATTTTGATATGTTATGAACATATCATGAAGTATAACCTGACCGTCATGACACCATTATGACAGCGTATTGAAAATATTCTTTGATCTCAAATAAAGTGTTAGCATTTTGATTTCTCATGAACATATCATGAAGTATAACATGACTGTCATGATTCTATTATGACAGTGTATTAAAGATATTCTTTGATGTCAAGTAAAATTGATGCATTTTGTTGTCTCATGAACATATCATGAAGTATAACCTGACTGTAAATACACCATTATGACAGCGTATTGAAGATATTCTTTGATCTCAAGTAAAGTGGTCACATTTTCATTTGTCATGTACATATCATGAAGTATAACCTGACTGTCATGACACCATTATGACAGCGTACTGAAGATATTCTTTGATCTCAAGTAAAGTGGTCATATTTTCATTTGTCATGAACATATCATGAAGTATAACCTGACTGTCATGACACCATTATGACAGCGTATTGAAGATATTCTTTAATCTCAAGTAAAGTGGTAGCATTTTGATATGTTATGAACATATCATGAAGTATAACCTGACCGTCATGACACCATTATGACAGTGTATTGAAAATATTCTTTGATCTCAAGCAAAGTGTTAGCATTTTGATTTCTCATGAACATATCATGAAGTAAAACATGACTGTCATGACACCATTATGACAGCGTATTGAAGATATTCTTTGATCTCAAGTAAAGTGGTCACATTTTCATTTGTCATGAACATATCATGAAGTATAACCTGACTGTCATGACACCATCATGACAGCGTATTGAAGATATTCTTTGATCTCAAGAAAAGTGGTCATATTTTCATTTGTCATGAACATATCATGAAGTATAACCTGACTGTAATGACACCATTATGACAGCGTATTGAAGATATTCTTTGATCTCAAGTAAAGTGGTCACATTTTCATTTGTCATGAACATATCATGAAGTATAACCTGACTGTCATGACACCATTATGACAGCGTATTTAAGATATTCTTTAATCTCAAGTAAAGTGGTAGCATTTTGATATGTTATGAACATATCATGAAGTATAACCTGACCGCCATGACACCATTATGACAGCGTATTGAAAATATTCTTTGATCTCAAGTAAAGTGGTCACATTTTCATTTGTCATGAACATATCATGAAGTATAACCTCACTGTCATGACACCATTATGAAAGCGTATTGAAGATATTCTTTGATCTCAAGTAAAATTGATGCATTTTGTTGTCTCATGAACATATCATGAAGTATAACCTGACTGTCATGACACCATTATGACAGCGTAGTGAAGATATTCTTTGATCTCAAGTAAAGTGGTCACATTTTGATTTGTTATGAAATTATCATGAAGTATAAACTGACTGTCATGACACCATTATGACAGCGTATTGAAGATATTCTTTGATCTCAAGTAAATTGGTAGCATTTTGATATGTTATGAACATATAATGAAGTATAACCTGACTGTCAAGACACCATTATGACAGCGTATTGAAGATATTCTTCGATCTAAAGTAAAGTGGTCACATTTTCATTTGTCATGAACATATCATGAAGTATAACCTGACTGTCTTGACACCATTATGACAGCGTATTGAAGATATTCTTTGATCTCAAGTAAAGTGGTCGCATTTTTATTTCTCATGAACATATCATGAAGTATAACCTGACTGTCATGACACCATTATGACAGCGTATTGATCATATTCTTTGATCTCAGGTAAAATTGATGCATTTTGTTGTCTCATGAACATATCATGAAGTATAACCTGACTGTCATGACACCATTATGACAGCGTAGTGAAGATATTCTTTGATCTCAAGTAAAGTTGTCACATTTTGATTTGTTATGAAATTATCATGAAGTATAAACTGACTGTCATGACAACATTATGACAGCGTATAGAAGATATTCTTTGATCTCAAGTAAATTGGTAGCATTTTTATATGTTATGAACATATCATGAAGTATGACCTGTCTGTCATGACACCATTATAACAGCGTATTGAAGATATTTTTTAATCTCAAGTAAAGTGGTAGCATTTTGATGTTATGAACATATCATGAAGTATAACCTGACCGTGATGACACCATTATGACAGCGTATTGAAAATATTCTTTGATCTCAAGTAAAGTGTTAGCATTTTCATTTGTCATGAACATATCATGAAGTATAACATGACTGTCATGACACCATAATGACAGTGTATTGAAGATATTCTTTGATCTCAAGTAAAGTGGTCTTATTTTGATTTCTCATGAACATATCATGAAGTATAACCTGACTGTCATGACACCATTATGACAGCGTATTAAAGATATTCTTTGATCTCAAGTAAAATTGATGCATTTTGTTGTCTCATGAACATATCATGAAGTATAACCTGATTGTCATGACACCATAATGACAGTGTATTGAAGATATTCTTTGATCTCAAGTAAAGTGGTTACATTTTCATTTGTCATGAACATATCATGAAGTATAACCTGACTGTCATGACACCATTATGACAGCGTAGTGAAGATATTCTTTGATCTCAAGTAAAGTGGCAGCATTTTGATTTGTTATGAACATATCATTAAGTATAACCTCACTGTCATGACACCATTATGACAACGTATTGAAGATATTCTTTGATCTCAAGTAAAGTGGTCACATTTTCATTTGTCATGAACATATCATGAAGTATAACCTTACTGTCATGACACCATTATGAAAGTGTATTGAAGATATTCTTTGATATCAAGTAAAATTTATGCATTTTTTTGTCTCATGAACATATCATGAAGTATAACCTGACTGTCATGACACCATTATGACAGTGTATTGAAGATATTCTTTTATATCAAGTAAAATTGACGCATTTTGTTGTCTCATGAACATATCATGATGTATTGACCTGTCTGTCATGACACCATTATGACAGCGTATTGAAGATATTCCTTAATCTCAAGTAAAGTGGTCGCATTTTTATTTCTCATGAAATTATCATGAAGTATAACGTGACTGTTATGACACCATTATGACAGCGTATTGAAGATATTCTTTGATCTCAAGTAAAGTGGTCACATTTTCATTTGTCATGAAAATATCATGAAGTATAACCTGACTGTCATGACACCATTATGACAGCGTATTGAAGATATTCTTTGATCTCAAGTAAAGTGGTCACATTTTTATTTGTCATGAACATATCATGAAGTATAACCTGACTGTCATGACACCATTATGATAGTGTATTGAAGATATTCTTTGATCTCAAGTAAAGTGGTCTTATTTTGATTTCTCATAAACATATCATGAAGTATAACCTGACTGTCATGACACCATTATGACAGCGTGTTGAAGATATTCTTTAATCTCAAGTAAAGTGGTAGCATTTTGATATGTTATGAACATATCATGAAGTATAACCTGACCGTCATGACACCATTATGACAGCGTATTGAAAATATTCTTTGATCTCAAGTAAAGTGTTAGCATTTTGATTTCTCATGAACATATCATGAAGTATAACATGACTGTCATGATTCTATTATGACAGTGTATTAAAGATATTCTTTGATCTCAAGTAAAATTGATGCATTTTGTTGTCTCATGAACATATCATGAAGTATAACCTGACTGTAAATACACCATTATGACAGCGTATTGAAGATATTCTTTGATCTCAAGTAAAGTGGTCACATTTTCATTTGTCATGTACATATCATGAAGTATAACCTGACTGTCATGACACCATTATGACAGCGTACTGAAGATATTCTTTGATCTCAAGTAAAGTGGTCATATTTTCATTTGTCATGAACATATCATGAAGTATAACCTGACTGTCATGACACCATTATGACAGCGTATTGAAGATATTCTTTGATCTCAAGTAAAGTGGTAGCATTTTGATATGTTATGAACATATCATGAAGTATAACCTGACCGTCATGACACCATTATGACAGTGTATTGAAAATATTCTTTGATCTCAAGCAAAGTGTTAGCATTTTGATTTCTCATGAACATATCATGAAGTAAAACATGACTGTCATGACACCATTATGACAGCGTATTTAAGATATTCTTTAATCTCAAGTAAAGTGGTAGCATTTTGATATGTTATGAACATATCATGAAGTATAACCTGACTGTCATGACACCATTATGACAGCGTAGTGAAGATATTCTTTGATCTCAAGTAAAGTGGTCACATTTTGATTTGTTATGAAATTATCATGAAGTATAAACTGACTGTCATGACACCATTATGACAGCGTATTGAAGATATTCTTTGATCTCAAGTAAATTGGTAGCATTTTGATATGTTATGAACATATAATGAAGTATAACCTGACTGTCAAGACACCATTATGACAGCGTATTGAAGATATTCTTCGATCTAAAGTAAAGTGGTCACATTTTCATTTGTCATGAACATATCATGAAGTATAACCTGACTGTCTTGACACCATTATGACAGCGTATTGAAGATATTCTTTGATCTCAGGTAAAATTGATGCATTTTGTTGTCTCATGAACATATCATGAAGTATAACCTGACTCTCTTGACACCATTATGACGGCGTAGTGAAGATATTCTTTGATCTCAAGTAAAGTTGTCACATTTTGATTTGTTATGAAATTATCATGAAGTATAAACTGACTGTCATGACAACATTATGACAGCGTATAGAAGATATTCTTTGATCTCAAGTAAATTGGTAGCATTTTTATATGTTATGAACATATCATGAAGTATGACCTGTCTGTCATGACACCATTATAACAGCGTATTGAAGATATTTTTTAATCTCAAGTAAAGTGGTAGCATTTTGATGTTATGAACATATCATGAAGTATAACCTGACCGTGATGACACCATTATGACAGCGTATTGAAAATATTCTTTGATCTCAAGTAAAGTGTTAGCATTTTCATTTGTCATGAACATATCATGAAGTATAACATGACTGTCATGACACCATAATGACAGCGTATTGAAGAAATTCTTTAATCTCAAGTAAAGTGGTCACATTTTCATTTGTCATGAAAATATCATGAAGTATAACCTGACTGTCATGACACCATAATGACAGTGTATTGAAGATATTCTTTGATCTCAAGTAAAGTGGTCTTATTTTGATTTCTCATGAACATATCATGAAGTATAACCTGACTGTCATGACACCATTATGACAGCGTATTAAAGATATTCTTTGATCTCAAGTAAAATTGATGCATTTTGTTGTCTCATGAACATATCATGAAGTATAACCTGATTGTCATGACACCATAATGACAGTGTATTGAAGATATTCTTTGATCTCAAGTAAAGTGGTTACATTTTCATTTGTCATGAACATATCATGAAGTATAACCTGACTGTCATGACACCATTATGACAGCGTAGTGAAGATATTCTTTGATCTCAAGTAAAGTGGCAGCATTTTGATTTGTTATGAACATATCATTAAGTATAACCTCACTGTCATGACACCATTATGACAACGTATTGAAGATATTCTTTGATCTCAAGTAAAGTGGTCACATTTTCATTTGTCATGAACATATCATGAAGTATAACCTTACTGTCATGACACCATTATGAAAGTGTATTGAAGATATTCTTTGATCTCAAGTAAAGTGGTCACATTTTCATTTGTCATGAACATATCATGAAGTATAACCTGACTGTCATGACACCATTATGACAGTGTATTGAAGATATTCTTTTATATCAAGTAAAATTGACGCATTTTGTTGTCTCATGAACATATCATGATGTATTGACCTGTCTGTCATGACACCATTATGACAGCGTATTGAAGACATTCTTTGATCTCAAGTAAAGTGGTAGCATTTTGATATGTTATGAACATTTCATGAAGTATAACCTGACTGTCATGACACCATTATGACAGCGTATTGAAGATATTCCTTAATCTCAAGTAAAGTGGTCGCATTTTTATTTCTCATGAAATTATCATGAAGTATAACGTGACTGTTATGACACCATTATGACAGCGTATTGAAGATATTCTTTGATCTCAAGTAAAGTGGTCACATTTTCATTTGTCATGAAAATATCATGAAGTATAACCTGACTGTCATGACACCATTATGACAGCGTATTGAAGATATTCTTTGATCTCAAGTAAAGTGGTCACATTTTTATTTGTCATGAACATATCATGAAGTATAACCTGACTGTCATGACACCATTATGATAGTGTATTGAAGATATTCTTTGATCTCAAGTAAAGTGGTCTTATTTTGATTTCTCATAAACATATCATGAAGTATAACCTGACTGTCATGACACCATTATGACAGCGTGTTGAAGATATTCTTTAATCTCAAGTAAAGTGGTAGCATTTTGATATGTTATGAACATATCATGAAGTATAACCTGACCGTCATGACACCATTATGACAGCGTATTGAAAATATTCTTTGATCTCAAGTAAAGTGTTAGCATTTTGATTTCTCATGAACATATCATGAAGTATAACATGACTGTCATGATTCTATTATGACAGTGTATTAAAGATATTCTTTGATCTCAAGTAAAATTGATGCATTTTGTTGTCTCATGAACATATCATGAAGTATAACCTGACTGTAAATACACCATTATGACAGCGTATTGAAGATATTCTTTGATCTCAAGTAAAGTGGTCACATTTTCATTTGTCATGTACATATCATGAAGTATAACCTGACTGTCATGACACCATTATGACAGCGTACTGAAGATATTCTTTGATCTCAAGTAAAGTGGTCATATTTTCATTTGTCATGAACATATCATGAAGTATAACCTGACTGTCATGACACCATTATGACAGCGTATTGAAGATATTCTTTAATCTCAAGTAAAGTGGTAGCATTTTGATATGTTATGAACATATCATGAAGTATAACCTGACCGTCATGACACCATTATGACAGTGTATTGAAAATATTCTTTGATCTCAAGCAAAGTGTTAGCATTTTGATTTCTCATGAACATATCATGAAGTAAAACATGACTGTCATGACACCATTATGACAGCGTATTGAAGATATTCTTTGATCTCAAGTAAAGTGGTCACATTTTCATTTGTCATGAACATATCATGAAGTATAACCTGACTGTCATGACACCATCATGACAGCGTATTGAAGATATACTTTGATCTCAAGAAAAGTGGTCATATTTTCATTTGTCATGAACATATCATGAAGTATAACCTGACTGTAATGACACCATTATGACAGCGTATTGAAGATATTCTTTGATCTCAAGTAAAGTGGTCACATTTTCATTTGTCATGAACATATCATGAAGTATAACCTCACTGTCATGACACTATTATGACAGTGTATTGAAGATATTCTTTGATCTCAAGTAAAATTGATGCATTTTGTTGTCTCATGAACATATCATGAAGTATAACCTGACTGTCATGACACCATTATGACAGCGTAGTGAAGATATTCTTTGATCTCAAGTAAAGTGGTCACATTTTGATTTGTTATGAAATTATCATGAAATATAAACTGACTGTCATGACACCATTATGACAGCGTATTGAAGATATTCTTTGATCTCAAGTAAATTGGTAGCATTTTGATATGTTATGAACATATAATGAAGTATAACCTGACTGTCAAGACACCATTATGACAGCGTATTGAAGATATTCTTCGATCTAAAGTAAAGTGGTCACATTTTCATTTGTCATGAACATATCATGAAGTATAACCTGACTGTCTTGACACCATTATGACAGCGTATTGAAGATATTCTTTGATCTCAAGTAAAGTGGTCGCATTTTTATTTCTCATGAACATATCATGAAGTATAACCTGACTGTCATGACACCATTATGACAGCGTATTGATCATATTCTTTGATCTCAGGTAAAATTGATGCATTTTGTTGTCTCATGAACATATCATGAAGTATAACCTGACTGTCATGACACCATTATGACAGCGTAGTGAAGATATTCTTTGATCTCAAGTAAAGTTGTCACATTTTGATTTGTTATGAAATTATCATGAAGTATAAACTGACTGTCATGACAACATTATGACAGCGTATAGAAGATATTCTTTGATCTCAAGTAAATTGGTAGCATTTTTATATGTTATGAACATATCATGAAGTATGACCTGTCTGTCATGACACCATTATAACAGCGTATTGAAGATATTTTTTAATCTCAAGTAAAGTGGTAGCATTTTGATGTTATGAACATATCATGAAGTATAACCTGACCGTGATGACACCATTATGACAGCGTATTGAAAATATTCTTTGATCTCAAGTAAAGTGTTAGCATTTTCATTTGTCATGAACATATCATGAAGTATAACATGACTGTCATGATTCTATTATGACAGTGTATTGAAAATATTCTTTGATCTCAAGCAAAGTGTTAGCATTTTGATTTCTCATGAACATATCATGAAGTAAAACATGACTGTCATGACACCATTATGACAGCGTATTGAAGATATTCTTTGATCTCAAGTAAAGTGGTCACATTTTCATTTGTCATGAACATATCATGAAGTATAACCTGACTGTCATGACACCATCATGACAGCGTATTGAAGATATACTTTGATCTCAAGAAAAGTGGTCATATTTTCATTTGTCATGAACATATCATGAAGTATAACCTGACTGTAATGACACCATTATGACAGCGTATTGAAGATATTCTTTGATCTCAAGTAAAGTGGTCACATTTTCATTTGTCATGAACATATCATGAAGTATAACCTCACTGTCATGACACTATTATGACAGTGTATTGAAGATATTCTTTGATCTCAAGTAAAATTGATGCATTTTGTTGTCTCATGAACATATCATGAAGTATAACCTGACTGTCATGACACCATTATGACAGCGTAGTGAAGATATTCTTTGATCTCAAGTAAAGTGGTCACATTTTGATTTGTTATGAAATTATCATGAAATATAAAATGACTGTCATGACACCATTATGACAGCGTATTGAAGATATTCTTTGATCTCAAGTAAATTGGTAGCATTTTGATATGTTATGAACATATAATGAAGTATAACCTGACTGTCAAGACACCATTATGACAGCGTATTGAAGATATTCTTCGATCTAAAGTAAAGTGGTCACATTTTCATTTGTCATGAACATATCATGAAGTATAACCTGACTGTCTTGACACCATTATGACAGCGTATTGAAGATATTCTTTGATCTCAAGTAAAGTGGTCGCATTTTTATTTCTCATGAACATATCATGAAGTATAACCTGACTGTCATGACACCATTATGACAGCGTATTGATCATATTCTTTGATCTCAGGTAAAATTGATGCATTTTGTTGTCTCATGAACATATCATGAAGTATAACCTGACTGTCATGACACCATTATGACAGCGTAGTGAAGATATTCTTTGATCTCAAGTAAAGTTGTCACATTTTGATTTGTTATGAAATTATCATGAAGTATAAACTGACTGTCATGACAACATTATGACAGCGTATAGAAGATATTCTTTGATCTCAAGTAAATTGGTAGCATTTTTATATGTTATGAACATATCATGAAGTATGACCTGTCTGTCATGACACCATTATAACAGCGTATTGAAGATATTTTTTAATCTCAAGTAAAGTGGTAGCATTTTGATGTTATGAACATATCATGAAGTATAACCTGACCGTGATGACACCATTATGACAGCGTATTGAAAATATTCTTTGATCTCAAGTAAAGTGTTAGCATTTTCATTTGTCATGAACATATCATGAAGTATAACATGACTGTCATGATTCTATTATGACAGTGTATTGAAAATATTCTTTGATCTCAAGCAAAGTGTTAGCATTTTGATTTCTCATGAACATATCATGAAGTAAAACATGACTGTCATGACACCATTATGACAGCGTATTGAAGATATTCTTTGATCTCAAGTAAAGTGGTCACATTTTCATTTGTCATGAACATATCATGAAGTATAACCTGACTGTCATGACACCATCATGACAGCGTATTGAAGATATTCTTTGATCTCAAGAAAAGTGGTCATATTTTCATTTGTCATGAACATATCATGAAGTATAACCTGACTGTAATGACACCATTATGACAGCGTATTGAAGATATTCTTTGATCTCAAGTAAAGTGGTCACATTTTCATTTGTCATGAACATATCATGAAGTATAACCTGACTGTCATGACACCATTATGACAGCGTATTTAAGATATTCTTTAATCTCAAGTAAAGTGGTAGCATTTTGATATGTTATGAACATATCATGAAGTATAACCTGACCGCCATGACACCATTATGACAGCGTATTGAAAATATTCTTTGATCTCAAGTAAAGTGGTCATATTTTCATTTGTCATGAACATATCATGAAGTATAACCTGACTGTAATGACACCATTATGACAGCGTATTGAAGATATTCTTTGATCTCAAGTAAAGTGGTCACATTTTCATTTGTCATGAACATATCATGAAGTACAACCTGACTGTCATGACACCATTATGACAGCATAGTGAAGATATTCTTTGATCTCAAGTCAAGTGGTAGCATTTTTATTTCTCATGAACATATCATGAAGTATAACCTGACTGTCATGACACCATTATGACAGCGTATTGAAGATATTCTTTGATCTCAAGTAAAGTGGTCGCATTTTTATTTCTCATGAAATTATCATGAAGTATAACGTGACTGTCATGACACCATTAGGACAGCGTATTGAAGATATTCTTTGATCTCAAGTGAAGTGGTCACATTTTCATTTGTCATGAACATATCATGAAGTATAACGTGACTGTCATGACACCATAATGACAGCGTATTGAAGAAATTCTTTAATCTCAAGTAAAGTGGTCAAATTTTCATTTGTCATGAAAATATCATGGAATATAACCTGACTGTCATGACACCATTATGACAGCGTATTGAAGATATTCTTTGATCTCAAGTAAAGTGGTCACATTTTCATTTGTCATGAACATATCATGAAGTATAACCTGACTGTCATGACACCATAATGACAGTGTATTGAAGATATTCTTTGATCTCAAGTAAAGTGGTCTTATTTTGATTTCTCATGAACATATCATGAAGTATAACCTGACTGTCATGACACAATTATGACAGCGTATTAAAGATATTCTTTGATCTCAAGTAAAATTGATGCATTTTGTTGTCTCATGAACATATCATGAAGTATAACCTGATTGTCATGACACCATAATGACAGTGTATTGAAGATATTCTTTGATCTCAAGTAAAGTGGTCACATTTTCATTTGTCATGAACATATCATGAAGTATAACCTGACTGTCATGACACCATTATGACAGCGTAGTGAAGATATTCGTTGATCTCAAGTAAAGTGGCAGCATTTTGATTTGTTATGAACATATCATTAAGTATAACCTCACTGTCATGACACCATTATGACAACGTATTGAAGATATTCTTTGATCTCAAGTAAAGTGGTCACATTTTCATTTGTCATGAACATATCATGAAGTATAACCTTACTGTCATGACACCATTATGAAAGTGTATTGAAGATATTCTTTGATATCAAGTAAAATTTATGCATTTTTTTGTCTCATGAACATATCATGAAGTATAACCTGACTGTCATGACACCATTATGACAGTGTATTGAAGATATTCTTTTATATCAAGTAAAATTGACGCATTTTGTTGTCTCATGAACATATCATGATGTATTGACCTGTCTGTCATGACACCATTATGACAGCGTATTGAAGACATTCTTTGATCTCAAGTAAAGTGGTAGCATTTTGATATGTTATGAACATTTCATGAAGTATAACCTGACTGTCATGACACCATTATGACAGCGTATTGAAGATATTCCTTAATCTCAAGTAAAGTGGTCGCATTTTTATTTCTCATGAAATTATCATGAAGTATAACGTGACTGTTATGACACCATTATGACAGCGTATTGAAGATATTCTTTGATCTCAAGTAAAGTGGTCACATTTTCATTTGTCATGAAAATATCATGAAGTATAACCTGACTGTCATGACACCATTATGATAGTGTATTGAAGATATTCTTTGATCTCAAGTAAAGTGGTCTTATTTTGATTTCTCATAAACATATCATGAAGTATAACCTGACTGTCATGACACCATTATGACAGCGTATTGAAGATATTCTTTAATCTCAAGTAAAGTGTTAGCATTTTGATATGTTTTGAACATATCATGAAGTATAACCTGACCGTCATGACACCATTATGACAGCGTATTGAAAATATTCTTTGATCTCAAGTAAAGTGTTAGCATTTTGATTTCTCATGAACATATCATGAAGTATAACATGACTGTCATGATTTTATTATGACAGTGTATTAAAGATATTCTTTGATCTCAAGTAAAATTGATGCATTTTGTTGTCTCATGAACATATCATGAAGTATAACCTGACTGTAAATACACCATTATGACAGCGTATTGAATATATTCTTTGATCTCAAGTAAAGTGGTCACATTTTCATTTGTCATGAACATATCATGAAGTATGACCTGTCTGTCATGACACCATTATGACAGCGTATTGAAGATATTCTTTGATCTCAAGTAAAGTGGTCATATTTTCATTTGTCATGAACATATCATGAAGTATAACCTGACTGTCATGACACCATTATGACAGCGTATTGAAGATATTCTTTAATCTCAAGTAAAGTGGTAGCATTTTGATATGTTATGAACATATCATGAAGTATAACCTGACCGTCATGACACCATTATGACAGTGTATTGAAAATATTCTTTGATCTCAAGCAAAGTGTTAGCATTTTGATTTCTCATGAACATATCATGAAGTAAAACATGACTGTCATGACACCATTATGACAGCGTATTGAAGATATTCTTTGATCTCAAGTAAAGTGGTCACATTTTCATTTGTCATGAACATATCATGAAGTATAACCTGACTGTCATGACACCATCATGACAGCGTATTGAAGATATTCTTTGATCTCAAGAAAAGTGGTCATATTTTCAATTGTCATGAACATATCATGAAGTATAACCTGACTGTAATGACACCATTATGACAGCGTATTGAAGATATTCTTTGATCTCAAGTAAAGTGGTCATATTTTCAATTGTCATGAACATATCATGAAGTATAACCTGACCGCCATGACACCATTATGACAGCGTATTGAAAATATTCTTTGATCTCAAGTAAAGTGGTCACATTTTCATTTGTCATGAACATATCATGAAGTATAACCTCACTGTCATGACACTATTATGACAGTGTATTGAAGATATTCTTTGATCTCAAGTAAAATTGATGCATTTTGTTGTCTCATGAACATATCATGAAGTATAACCTGACTGTCATGACACCATTATGACAGCGTAGTGAAGATATTCTTTGATCTCAAGTAAAGTTGTCACATTTTGATTTGTTATGAAATTATCATGAAGTATAAACTGACTGTCATGACACCATTATGACAGCGTATTGAAGATATTCTTTGATCTCAAGTAAATTGGTAGCATTTTGATATGTTATGAACATATAATGAAGTATAACCTGACTGTCAAGACACCATTATGACAGCGTATTGAAGATATTCTTCGATCTAAAGTAAAGTGGTCACATTTTCATTTGTCATGAACATATCATGAAGTATAACCTGACTGTCTTGACACCATTATGACAGCGTATTGAAGATATTCTTTGATCTCAAGTAAAGTGGTCGCATTTTTATTTCTCATGAACATATCATGAAGTATAACCTGACTGTCATGACACCATCATAACAGCGTTTTGAAGATATTCTTTGATCTCAAGTAAAGTGGTCACATTTTCATTGGTCATGAACATATCATGAAGTATAACATGACTGTCATGACACCATTATGACAGCGTATTGAAGATATTCTTTGATCTCAAGTAAAGTGGTAACATTTTCATTTGTCATGAACATATCATGAAGTATAACCTGACTGTCATGACACCATTATGACAGCGTATTGATCATATTCTTTGATCTCAGGCAAAATTGATGCATTTTGTTGTCTCATGAACATATCATGAAGTATAACCTGACTGTCATGACACCATTATGACAGCGTAGTGAAGATATTCTTTGATCTCAAGTAAAGTTGTCACATTTTGATTTGTTATGAAATTATCATGAAGTATAAACTGACTGTCATGACAACATTATGACAGCGTATAGAAGATATTCTTTGATCTCAAGTAAATTGGTAGTATTTTTATATGTTATGAACATATCATGAAGTATGACCTGTCTGTCATGACACCATTATAACAGCGTATTGATGATATTCTTTAATCTCAAGTAAATTGGTAGCATTTTGATGTTATGAACATATCATGAAGTATAACCTGACCGTGATGACACCATTATGACAGCGTATTGAAAATATTCTTTGATCTCAAGTAAAGTGTTAGCATTTTCATTTGTCATGAACATATCATGAAGTATAACATGACTGTCATGATTCTATTATGACAGTGTATTAAAGATATTCTTTGATCTCAAGTAAAATTGATGCATTTTGTTGTCCCATGAACATATCATGAAGTATAACCTGTCTGTCATGACACCATTATGACAGCGTATTGAAGATATTCTTTGATCTCAAGTAAAGTGGTCATATTTTCATTTGTCATGAACATATCATGAAGTATAACCTGACTGTCATGACACCATTATGACAGCGTATTGAAGATATTCTTTAATCTCAAGTAAAGTGGTAGCATTTTGATATGTTATGAACATATCATGAAGTATAACCTGACCGTCATGACACCATTATGACAGTGTATTGAAAATATTCTTTGATCTCAAGCAAAGTGTTAGCATTTTGATTTCTCATGAACATATCATGAAGTAAAACATGACTGTCATGACACCATTATGACAGCGTATTGAAGATATTCTTTGATCTCAAGTAAAGTGGTCAGATTTTCATTTGTCATGAACATATCATGAAGTATAACCTGACTGTCATGACACCATCATGACAGCGTATTGAAGATATTCTTTGATCTCAAGAAAAGTGGTCATATTTTCATTTGTCATGAACATATCATGAAGTATAACCTGACTGTAATGACACCATTATGACAGCGTATTGAAGATATTCTTTGATCTCAAGTAAAGTGGTCACATTTTCATTTGTCATGAACATATCATGAAGTATAACCTGACTGTCATGACACCATTATGACAGCGTAGTGAAGATATTCTTTGATCTCAAGTAAAGTGGTAGCATTTTGATATGTTATGAACATATCATGAAGTATAACCTGACCGCCATGACACCATTATGACAGCGTATTGAAAATATTCTTTGATCTCAAGTAAAGTGGTCACATTTTCATTTGTCATGAACATATCATGAAGTATAACCTCACTGTCATAACACTATTATGACAGTGTATTGAAGATATTCTTTGATCTCAAGTAAAATTGATGCATTTTGTTGTCTCATGAACATATCATGAAGTATAACCTGACTGTCATGACACCATTATGACAGCGTATAGAAGATATTCTTTGATCTCAAGTAAATTGGTAGCATTTTTATATGTTATGAACATATCATGAAGTATGACCTGTCTGTCATGACACCATAATAACAGCGTATTGAAGATATTCTTTAATCTCAAGTAAAGTGGTAGCATTTTGATGTTATGAACATATCATGAAGTATAACCTGACCGTGATGACACCATTATGACAGCGTATTGAAAATATTCTTTGATCTCAAGTAAAGTGTTAGCATTTTCATTTGTCATGAACATATCATGAAGTATAACATGACTGTCATGATTCTATTATGACAGTGTATTAAAGATATTCTTTGATCTCAAGTAAAATTGATGCATTTTGTTGTCCCATGAACATATCATGAAGTATAACCTGTCTGTCATGACACCATTATGACAGCGTATTGAAGATATTCTTTGATCTCAAGTAAAGTGGTCATATTTTCATTTGTCATGAACATATCATGAAGTATAACCTGACTGTCATGACACCATTATGACAGCGTATTGAAGATATTCTTTAATCTCAAGTAAAGTGGTAGCATTTTGATATGTTATGAACATATCATGAAGTATAACCTGACCGTCATGACACCATTATGACAGTGTATTGAAAATATTCTTTGATCTCAAGCAAAGTGTTAGCATTTTGATTTCTCATGAACATATCATGAAGTAAAACATGACTGTCATGACACCATTATGACAGCGTATTGAAGATATTCTTTGATCTCAAGTAAAGTGGTCACATTTTCATTTGTCATGAACATATCATGAAGTATAACCTGACTGTCATGACACCATCATGACAGCGTATTGAAGATATTCTTTGATCTCAAGAAAAGTGGTCATATTTTCATTTGTCATGAACATATCATGAAGTATAACCTGACTGTAATGACACCATTATGACAGCGTATTGAAGATATTCTTTGATCTCAAGTAAAGTGGTCACATTTTCATTTGTCATGAACATATCATGAAGTATAACCTGACTGTCATGACACCATTATGACAGCGTATTGAAAATATTCTTTCATCTCAAGTAAAGTGGTCACATTTTCATTTGTCATGAACATATCATGAAGTATAACCTCACTGTCATGACACTATTATGACAGTGTATTGAAGATATTCTTTGATCTCAAGTAAAATTGATGCATTTTGTTGTCTCATGAACATATCATGAAGTATAACCTGACTGTCATGACACCATTATGACAGCGTAGTGAAGATATTCTTTGATCTCAAGTAAAGTTGTCACATTTTGATTTGTTATGAAATTATCATGAAGTATAAACTGACTGTCATGACACCATTATGACAGCGTATTGAAGATATTCTTTGATCTCAAGTAAATTGGTAGCATTTTGATATGTTATGAACATATAATGAAGTATAACCTGACTGTCAAGACACCATTATGACAGCGTATTGAAGATATTCTTCGATATAAAGTAAAGTGGTCACATTTTCATTTGTCATGAACATATCATGAAGTATAACCTGACTGTCTTGACACCATTATGACAGCGTATTGAAGATATTCTTTGATCTCAAGTAAAGTGGTCGCATTTTTATTTCTCATGAACATATCATGAAGTATAACCTGACTGTCATGACACCATCATGACAGCGTATTGAAGATATTCTTTGATCTCAAGTAAAGTGGTCACATTTTCATTGGTCATGAACATATCATGAAGTATAACATGACTGTCATGACACCATTATGACAGCGTATTGAAGATATTCTTTGATCTCAAGTAAAGTGGTCACATTTTCATTTGTCATGAACATATCATGAAGTATAACCTGACTGTCATGACACCATTATGACAGCGTATTGATCATATTCTTTGATCTCAGGTAAAATTGATGCATTTTGTTGTCTCATGAACATATCATGAAGTATAACCTGACTGTCATGACACCATCATGACAGCGTATTGAAGATATTCTTTGATCTCAAGTAAAGTGGTCACATTTTCATTGGTCATGAACATATCATGAAGTATAACATGACTGTCATGACACCATTATGACAGCGTATTGAAGATATTCTTTGATCTCAAGTAAAGTGGTCACATTTTTATTTGTCATGAACATATCATGAAGTATAACCTGACTGTCATGACACCATTATGACAGCGTAGTGAAGATATTCTTTGATCTCAAGTAAAGTTGTCACATTTTGATTTGTTATGAAATTATCATGAAGTATAAACTGACTGTCATGACAACATTATGACAGCGTATAGAAGATATTCTTTGATCTCAAGTAAATTGGTAGCATTTTTATATGTTATGAACATATCATGAAGTATGACCTGTCTGTCATGACACCATTATAACAGCGTATTGAAGATATTCTTTAATCTCAAGTAAAGTGGTAGCATTTTGATGTTATGAACATATCATGAAGTATAACCTGACCGTGATGACACCATTATGACAGCGTATTGAAAATATTCTTTGATCTCAAGTAAAGTGTTAGCATTTTCATTTGTCATGAACATATCATGAAGTATAACATGACTGTCATGATTCTATTATGACAGTGTATTAAAGATATTCTTTGATCTCAAGTAAAATTGATGCATTTTGTTGTCCCATGAACATATCATGAAGTATAACCTGACTGTAAATACACCATTATGACAGCGTATTGAAGATATTCTTTGATCTCAAGTAAAGTAGTAGCATTTTGATATGTTATGAACATATCATGAAGTATAACCTGACTGTCATGACACCATTATGACAGTGTATTGAAGATATTCTTTGATCTCAAGTAAAGTGGTTGCATTTTTATTTCTCATGAACATGTCATGAAGTATAACCTGACTGTCTTGACACCATTATGACAGCGTATTGAAGATATTCTTTGATCTCAAGTAAAGTGGTCGCATTTTTATTTCTCATGAACATATCATGAAGTATAACCTGACTGTCATGACACCATTATGACAGCGTATTGAAGATATTCTTTGAATTCAAGTAAAGTGGTAGCATTTTGTTTTCTCATGAACATATCATGAAGTATAACCTGACTGTCTTGACACCATTATGACAGCGTATTGAAGATTTTCTTTGATCTCAAGTAAAGTGTTTGCATTTTGATTTCTCATGAACATATCATGAAGTATAATCTGACTCTCATGACACCATTATGACAGCGTATTGAAGATATTCTTTGATCTCAAGTAAATTGGTCGCATTTTTATTTCTCATGAACATATCATGAAGTATAACCTGGCTGTCAAGACACCATTATGACAGTGTATTGAAGATATTCTTTGATCTCAAGTAAAATTGATGCATTTTGTTGTCTCATGAACATATCATGAAGTATAACCTGACTGTCATGACACCATTATGACAGCGTATAGAAGATATTCTTTGATCTCAAGTAAATTGGTAGCATTTTTATATGTTATGAACATATCATGAAGTATGACCTGTCTGTCATGACACCATTATAACAGCGTATTGAAGATATTCTTTAATCTCAAGTAAAGTGGTAGCATTTTGATGTTATGAACATATCATGAAGTATAACCTGACCGTGATGACACCATTATGACAGCGTATTGAAGATATTCTTTGATCTCAAGTAAAGTGGTCATATTTTCATTTGTCATGAACATATCATGAAGTATAACCTGACTGTCATGACACCATTATGACAGCGTATTGAAGATATTCTTTAATCTCAAGTAAAGTGGTAGCATTTTGATATGTTATGAACATATCATGAAGTATAACCTGACCGTCATGACACCATTATGACAGTGTATTGAAAATATTCTTTGATCTCAAGCAAAGTGTTAGCATTTTGATTTCTCATGAACATATCATGAAGTAAAACATGACTGTCATGACACCATTATGACAGCGTATTGAAGATATTCTTTGATCTCAAGAAAAGTGGTCATATTTTCATTTGTCATGAACATATCATGAAGTATAACCTGACTGTAATGACACCATTATGACAGCGTATTGAAGATATTCTTTGATCTCAAGTAAAGTGGTCACATTTTCATTTGTCATGAACATATCATGAAGTATAACCTGACTGTCATGACACCATTATGACAGCGTATTGAAAATATTCTTTCATCTCAAGTAAAGTGGTCACATTTTCATTTGTCATGAACATATCATGAAGTATAACCTCACTGTCATGACACTATTATGACAGTGTATTGAAGATATTCTTTGATCTCAAGTAAAATTGATGCATTTTGTTGTCTCATGAACATATCATGAAGTATAACCTGACTGTCATGACACCATTATGACAGCGTAGTGAAGATATTCTTTGATCTCAAGTAAAGTTGTCACATTTTGATTTGTTATGAAATTATCATGAAGTATAAACTGACTGTCATGACACCATTATGACAGCGTATTGAAGATATTCTTTGATCTCAAGTAAATTGGTAGCATTTTGATATGTTATGAACATATAATGAAGTATAACCTGACTGTCAAGACACCATTATGACAGCGTATTGAAGATATTCTTCGATATAAAGTAAAGTGGTCACATTTTCATTTGTCATGAACATATCATGAAGTATAACCTGACTGTCTTGACACCATTATGACAGCGTATTGAAGATATTCTTTGATCTCAAGTAAAGTGGTCGCATTTTTATTTCTCATGAACATATCAGGAAGTATAACCTGACTGTCATGACACCATCATGACAGCGTATTGAAGATATTCTTTGATCTCAAGTAAAGTGGTCACATTTTCATTGGTCATGAACATATCATGAAGTATAACATGACTGTCATGACACCATTATGACAGCGTATTGAAGATATTCTTTGATCTCAAGTAAAGTGGTCACATTTTCATTTGTCATGAACATATCATGAAGTATAACCTGACTGTCATGACACCATTATGACAGCGTATTGATCATATTCTTTGATCTCAGGTAAAATTGATGCATTTTGTTGTCTCATGAACATATCATGAAGTATAACCTGACTGTCATGACACCATCATGACAGCGTATTGAAGATATTCTTTGATCTCAAGTAAAGTGGTCACATTTTCATTGGTCATGAACATATCATGAAGTATAACATGACTGTCATGACACCATTATGACAGCGTATTGAAGATATTCTTTGATCTCAAGTAAAGTGGTCACATTTTCATTTGTCATGAACATATCATGAAGTATAACCTGACTGTCATGACACCATTATGACAGCGTAGTGAAGATATTCTTTGATCTCAAGTAAAGTTGTCACATTTTGATTTGTTATGAAATTATCATGAAGTATAAACTGACTGTCATGACAACATTATGACAGCGTATAGAAGATATTCTTTGATCTCAAGTAAATTGGTAGCATTTTTATATGTTATGAACATATCATGAAGTATGACCTGTCTGTCATGACACCATTATAACAGCGTATTGAAGATATTCTTTAATCTCAAGTAAAGTGGTAGCATTTTGATGTTATGAACATATCATGAAGTATAACCTGACCGTGATGACACCATTATGACAGCGTATTGAAAATATTCTTTGATCTCAAGTAAAGTGTTAGCATTTTCATTTGTCATGAACATATCATGAAGTATAACATGACTGTCATGATTCTATTATGACAGTGTATTAAAGATATTCTTTGATCTCAAGTAAAATTGATGCATTTTGTTGTCCCATGAACATATCATGAAGTATAACCTGACTGTAAATACACCATTATGACAGCGTATTGAAGATATTCTTTGATCTCAAGTAAAGTAGTAGCATTTTGATATGTTATGAACATATCATGAAGTATAACCTGACTGTCATGACACCATTATGACAGTGTATTGAAGATATTCTTTGATCTCAAGTAAAGTGGTTGCATTTTTATTTCTCATGAACATGTCATGAAGTATAACCTGACTGTCTTGACACCATTATGACAGCGTATTGAAGATATTCTTTGATCTCAAGTAAAGTGGTCGCATTTTTATTTCTCATGAACATATCATGAAGTATAACCTGACTGTCATGACACCATTATGACAGCGTATTTAAGATATTCTTTGATCTCCAGTAAAATTGACGTATTTTTTTGTCTCATGAACATATCATGAAGTATAACCTGACTGTCATGACACCATTATGACAGCGTATTGAAGATATTCTTTGAATTCAAGTAAAGTGGTAGCATTTTGTTTTCTCATGAACATATCATGAAGTATAACCTGACTGTCTTGACACCATTATGACAGCGTATTGAAGATTTTCTTTGATCTCAAGTAAAGTGTTTGCATTTTGATTTCTCATGAACATATCATGAAGTATAATCTGACTCTCATGACACCATTATGACAGCGTATTGAAGATATTCTTTGATCTCAAGTAAATTGGTCGCATTTTTATTTCTCATGAACATATCATGAAGTATAACCTGGCTGTCAAGACACCATTATGACAGCGTATTGAAGATATTCTTTGATCTCATGTAAAGTGGTCGTATTGTGTTTTCTCATGAACATATCATGATGTATAACCTGACTGTCATGACACTATTATGACAGCGTATTGAAGATATTCTTTGATCTCAAGTAAAATTGACGTATTTTGTTGTCTCATGAACATATCATGAAGTATAACCTGACTCTCATGACACCATTATGACAGCGTATTGAAGATATTCTTTGATCTCAAATAAAGTGGTCACATTTTCATTTGTCATGAACATATCAAGAAGTATAACCTGACTGTCATGACACCATTATGACAGCGTATTGATCATATTCTTTGATCTCAAGTAAATTGGTCTTATTTTGTTGTCTCATGAACACATCATGAAGTATAACCTGACTGTCATGACACCATTATGACAGTGTATTGAAGATATTCTTTGATCTCAAGTAAAGTGGTATTATTTTGTTGTCTCATGAACACATCATGAAGTATAACCTGACTGTCATGACACCATTATGACAGTGTATTGAAGATATTCTTTGATCTCAAGTAAAGTGGTATTATTTTGTTGTCTCATGAACATATCATGAAGTATAACCTGACTGTCATGACACCATTATTACAGTGTATTGAAGATATTCTTTGATCTCAAGTAAAATTGACGCATTTTGTTTGTTTCATGAACATATCATGAAGTATAACCTGACTGTCATGACACCATTATGACAGCGCATTTAAGATATTCTTTGATCTCCAGTAAAATTGACGTATTTTTTTGTCTCATGAACATATTATGAAGTATAACCTGACTCTCATGACACCATTATGACAGCGTATTGAAGATTTTCTTTGATCTCAAGTAAATTGATCACATTTTCATTTGTCATGAACATATCATGAAGTATAACCTGACTGTCATGACACCATTATGACAGTGTATTGCAGGTTTTCTTTGATCTCAAGTAAAGTGGTCGCATTTTGTTGTCTCATGAACATATCATGAAGTATAACTTGACTGTCATGACACCATTATGACAGCGTATTGAAGATATTCTTTGAATTCAAGTAAAGTGGTAGCATTTTGTTTTCTCATGAACATATCATGAAGTATAACCTGACTGTCTTGACACCATTATGACAGTGTATTGAAGATATTCTTTGATCTCAAGTAAAGTGTTCGCATTTTGATTTCTCATAAACATATCATGAAGTATAATCTGACTCTCATGACACCATTATGACAGCGTATTGAAGAAATTCTTTGATCTCAAGTAAAATTGACGTATTTTGTTGTCTCATGAACATTTCATGAAGAATAACCTGACTGTCATGACACCATTATGACAGCGTATTGAAGATGTTCTTTGATCTCATGTAAAATTGACGCATTTTTTTGTTTCATGAACATAAAATGAAGTATAACCTGACTGTCATGACATCATTATGACGGCTTATTGAAGATATTCTTTGATCTCTAGTAAAATGGTCGCATTTTGTTGTCTCATGATCATATCATGAAGTATAACCTGGCTGTCATGACACCATTATGACAGCTTATTTAAGATATTCTTTGATCTCAAGTAAAGTGGCCGCATTTTGTTGTCTCATGAACATACAATGAAGTATAACCTGACTGTCATGACACCATTATGACAGCGTATTGAAGATATTCTTTGATCTCAAGTAAATTGATCACATTTTCATTTGTCATGAAATTATCATGAAGTATAACCTGACTGTCATGACACTATTATGACAGCGTATTGAAGATATTCTTTGATCTCAAATAAAGTGGTCACATTTTCATTTGTCATGAACATATCATGAAGTATAACCTGACTGTCATGACATCATTATGACAGTGTATTGAAGATATTCTTTGATCTCAAGTAAAGTGGTCGCATTTTGATTTCTCATGAACATATCATGAAGTATAACCTGACTGTTATGAAACCATTATGACAGTGTATTGAAGATATTCTTTGATCTCAATTAAAGTGGTCGCATTTTGTTGTCTCATGAACATATCATGAAGTATAACCTGATTGTCATTACACCATTATGACAGCGTATTGAAGATATTCTTTGATCTCAAATAAAGTGGTCACATTTTCATTTGTCATGAACATATCATGAAGTATAACCTGACTGTCATGACATCATTATGACAGTGTATTGAATATATTCTTTGATATCAAGTAAAGTGGTCGCATTTTTATTTCTCATGAACATATCATGAAGTATAACCTGACTGTCATGACACCATTATGACGGCATGTTGAAGATATTCTTTGATCTCAAGTAAAATTGACGCATTTTTTTGTTTCATGAACATAAAATGAAGTATAACCTGACTGTCATGACATCATTATGACGGCTTATTGAAGATATTCTTTTATCTCAAGTAAAATGGTTGCATTTTGTTGTCTCATGATCATATCATGAAGTATAACCTGACTGTCATGACACCATTATGACAGCTTATTTAAGATATTCTTTGATCTCAAGTAAAGTGGTCGCATTTTGTTGTCTCATGAACATATAATGAAGTATAACCTGACTGTCATGACACCATTATGAAAGCGTTTTGAAGATATTCCTTGATCTCAAGTAAAGTGGTCTCATTTTTATTTGTCATGAACATATCGTGAAGTATAACCTGACTGTCATGAAACCATTATGACAGCGTATTGAAGATATTCTTTGATCTCAAGTAAAGTGGTCACATTTTCATTTGTCATGAACATATCATGAAGTATAACCTGACTGTCATGACACCATTATGACAGCTTATTGAAGATATTCTTTGATCTCAAGTAAATTGGTCGCATTTTGATTTCTCATGAACATATCATGAAGTATAACCTTACTGTCATGACACCATTATGAAAGCTTATTGAAGATATTCTTTGACCCCAAGTAAAGTGGTCGCATTTTGATTTGTCATGAACATATCATGAAGTATAACCTGACTGTCATGACACCATTATGACAGCGTATTGAAGATATTCTTTGATCTCAAGTAAAATTGACGTATTTTTTTGTCTCATGAACATATCATGAAGTATAACCTGTCTGTCATGACACCATTATGACAGCGTATTGAAGATATTCTTTGATCTCAAGTAAAGTGGTCGCATTTTGATTTTTCATGAACATATCATGAAGTACAACCTGACTGTTATGAAACCATTATGACAGTGTATTGCAGGTTTTCTTTGATCTCAAGTAAAGTGGTCGCATTTTGTTGTCTCATGAACATATCATGAAGTATAACCTGACTGTCATGACACCATTATGACAGCGTATTGAAGATATTCTTTGAACTCAAGTAAAGTGGTCGCATTTTGTTGTCTCATGAACATATCATGAAGTATAACCTGACTGTCATGACATCATTATGACAGCGTATTGAAGATGTTCTTTGATCTCAAGTAAAGTGTTCGTATTTTGATTTTTCATGAACATATCATGAAGTATAATCTGACTGTAATGACACCATTATGACAGCGTATTGAAGATATTCTTTGATCTCAAGTAAATTGATCACATTTTCATTTGTCATGAACATATCATGAAGTATAACCTGACTGTTATGAAACCATTATGACAGCGTATTGAAGATATTCTTTGATCTCAAGTAAAGTGGTCGCATTTCGATTTCTCATGAACATATCTTGAAGTATAATCTGACTGTCATGACACCATTATGACAGCGTATTGAAGATATTCTTTGATCTTTTGTAAAGTGATCACATTTTCATTTGTCATGAACATAACATGAAGTATAACCTGACTGTTATGAAACCATTATGACAGCGTATTGAAGATATTCTTTGATCTCAAGTAAAGTGGTCGCATTTTGTTGTCTCATGAACATATCATGAAGTATAACCTGATTGTCATGACACCATTACGACAGCGTATTGAAGATATTCTTTGATATCAAGTAAAGTGGTTGCATTTTGTTGTCTCATGAACATATCATGAAGTATAACCTGATTGTCATGACACCATTATGACAGCGTATTGAAGATATTCTTTGATGTCAAGTAAAATTGACGCTTTTTGTTGTCTCATGGACATATCATGAAGTATAACCTGACTGTCATGACACCATTATGACAGTGTATTGAAGATTTTTTTGATCTCAAGTAAAGTGGTAACATTTTCATTTTTCATGAACATATCATGAAGTATAACCTGACTATCATGACACCATTATGACAGTATATTGAAGATTTTTTTTGATCTCAAGTAAAGTGGTCACATTTTCATTTGTCATGAACATATCATGAAGTATAACCTGACTGTCATGACACCATTATGACAGCGTATTGAAGATATTCTTTGATGTCAAGTAAAATTGACGCATTTTGTTGTCTCATGAACATATCATGAAGTATAACCTGACTGTCATGACACCATTATGACAGCGTATTGAAGATATTCTTTGATCTCAAGTAAAGTGGTCGCATTTTGTTGTCTCATGAACATATCATGAAGTATAACCTGATTGTCATGACACCATTATGACAGCGTATTTAAGATATTCTTTGATGTCAAGTAAAATTGACGCATTTTGTTGTCTCATGAACATATCATGAAGTATAACCTGACTTTCATGACACCATTATGACAGCGTATTGAAGATATTCTTTAATCTCAAGTAAAGTGGTCTTATTTTCATTTGTCATGAACATATCATGAAGTATAACCTGACTGTCATGACACCATTATGACAGCGTATTTAAGATATTCTTTGATCTCAAGTAAAATTGACGCATTTTTGTTGTCTCATGAACATATCATGAAGTATAACCTGACTGTCATGACACCATTATGACAGCGTATTGAAGATATTCTTTGATCTCAAGTAAAATTGATGCATTTTGTTGTCTCATGAACAAATTGAGATGGAAAAATTTATTTCCCCATCTGGTTTTAGAAGTCTGACTTCCTGATGACCTCAACTCATACTGTGATCCTTTTGGTTGACATTTGGTGGGGAGGGTTAGCTCAAGGAAACCGGAAGTGCGTTACTCACTGCGGCTAGCTTTAGTAGCACTGAATTTGTGGGAACAAAATTGTAAATAGCCGGTATTTTGTCAGATTTTCAACACCTTGTGGGTCTAAACGACTACTTTCTTGCCTGAAAATGTTTCAAATGTTGCTAAAGTCGTATATTTACAGAGTTTAGAGCTTAAAGGGGAACTCCGGGGCATTTGAAGCGCGTTTCCATTTTTCAAATATTTAAAACATTACAACAATACATGCCCATTAATATTGTTGTAATGTTTTAAATACTTGAACGCAGTTTTTCTAGAGAATATAATTGTTTTGTATATGGGATTATCGTTCATCGACTCTTTTGGGCTTTCACATGCGCGAGCCTACAACCAGCCGGTGAGTTACATGCTGTTTATAAAGTTATTTTGTAACGTCCCCATGCCAGTAATGTGAGAACCATGCATATGGTTTTGATGGTAAGGCTTGTGACTTTATTGTCGGATGGTTTGTAAAGTGGTGTGACGTTTCTGCTGTGTGCAAGTTGTTGTTTTACGTGGAAGGGTTAGCAGTTGCCCCTGAGCCACCACGTATTATCCTCGCATGACACGCTGTGCGAACAGCACGATCTCCACACAGGGAGCGCAGATTTGCACCTCTCTGTGTCCTACTATCAGTATTTGACAACCTCTAGCAATGGAAACGCGCTTCAAATGCCCCGGAGTTCCCCTTTAAGAGAAATCAGCTTTTCAGGCCATAGACTACAAACCACGTCGCGTTGACTACGTAAAACTTCTTCATCGCTCTGATTGGTTGTTGCGCCATCCTATTGCGTGTCGTTGAATTTGACAGACAGCCGTTTATCCCGCCCACACTGCTATCCAGCGTCACTAGACCCCTGTACAGCTTTTTGCTGTACGGGTCTGGCTTGCTAGGCTAATTATTATGAGTAGTCTTTTCACCCACCTTGATAAAAAAATCCACTACAACCTTGCCGTCACGAACAGGATTCGACGTGCCAAAGGAAGGCAGCAGGGGATAAGGACGCTTGGCCAGCCTGGAGAATCAAAATTGTCTTCAGTCCACCTATGTTGAAAGGGGGGAGTCCTAGAGCCTGCTGGCGGTTTCTGGCCGATCGAATCCGGACCATAGATTTACAAATATATCTGGGTGAGAAGTTGCTCTAATGTATATATTTTTTAAAGTTTCTTATTTTACTTTTTACACATTAACCATCATCTCCTAATTAATTTATCGGCTGCGGAGTGAGAGAGGAGGACACCGGCTGGATGGCCAGTTACCCTGTAAGGAATACAGGGAGGGTCCTGATTGGTAACAATAGGACATAGCGAAACAAAGAGTTTTGCGGGTGGTTTTTGTACTTCCTACACCTAATAAAGGAGGAAGCCAGACGACGGACGCGTTGCTGTAAAAGGGGGAAAAATGGTTCCGGAACCTCAAGGCATCAGGGGTGTCTCCAGACTCTGCAATTTATAAAATGATGGAAGAAAAAAGATGGAGATGATTGTGTTAAATGCGCTTTCATTTGGGAAAATAAGTTTGGTTTTCCACAGGGTAGAAGTTTGAGTGTGAACCAGTTAAATAAAGTAAAAGAGTTTATGGATGGAGATTGGGAGAAAAATAAAAATAAGAATAAATTTAAAAAACAAGATTTAGATCAGAGAGAAATATGGGTAAAGTGTTGGAATGAATGGATTACGGAAGCCGTACGTAAGAAAAAGAAAGTCGGAACTGAAACAAATGGCAGGGGGGAAAGATTTGTCTGGGGACGTGGGTAACAGATATGACAATGCTGGTCATTCTGTTGATAGTCCCACATTTCCACCTCCATATAGACCTAGTGATGCTTCACCCTCTTGTCCTTATGCTCCATTACAGATGGATTTGCAGGCCCTCCAGATGGCTGACCTGGATCTGGACTCCCGTCCCCCTCCACAGCCGTGCGTCAGCCTGGAAATCGGCCTGAAAGTCAGCCCGCGGATCAATCCGCACATCAGCCTGTGGTGAAGATGGCGATTTAAATAATTGAAATGGCCCATGGTATGCTGCCATAGAACATCTGTATGCTGATTTGATCACAAAGTTTCCACAGAGGAGTGATTGTGCCGTTTTACAACAAGTGAAACAACGTCCTGATGAGACTGTCCCTGATTTTCTTCATCGCATGGAAGAAGCGTTCAATAAACACTCGGGTGTAGAACGCCCCGCTGACTTTACTGTTTTGGGCCCCTGGGAGAAAATGCTGTGTGGGTACATCATGGAAGGACTTCTCCCTGAGATCGCTGCGCAAACCAAGACTCTTTATGATGGATGGAGACATGGAGTACGGTTTGAGGAACTGAGAAGACATGCTTTACACAGCGATGACGTTATCAACGACAGGAAGAAGGCAAGGCAAGGCAAGGCATCTTTATTTATATAGCGCATTTCATACCACAGGCAACTCAATGTGCTTAACATAAAGACAAGGCATTTAAAAGAACAGCATAAAGCAGCATAAAAACAAGCAATTTAAAGAGAAAAAAAATTAAAAACACAGTTAAAAGCAATCAAAGAAGAGGGGAAAAAGAAAGATATAAACTCAACCATAAGCACACCGAAAGAGAAATGTTTTTTACCTGGATTTAAAAGTGCTTACAGTTGTGGCTGATTTCAGTTTTGCTGGTAGTTTGTTCCAGTTGTGAGCAGCAAAACAGCTACAAGCTGCTTCACCGTGTCTAGTTTGAACTCTGGGCTCCACTATCTGACCTGAGTCAGCAGATCTCAGAGCTCTGCTGGGTTTATACTCAGCTGGCATGTCATTCATGTATTCTGGACCTAAACCATTCTGTGATTTGTAGACGAGTAGCAGAACTTTAAAATCTATTCTGTATCTGACCGGGAGCCAGTGTGAAGACTTGAGAACTGGGGTGATGTGATCTGATCTCTTTGTTCTGGTTAAAACTCGGGCTGCAGCGTTCTGAATGAGCTGCAGCTGTTTGAGACTCTTTTGGGGGAGTCCAGTCAGAAGACCGTTACAGTAGTCAAGTCTGTTGGAGATGAAAGCATGAATCAGCTTCTCCTGATCTGTTTGGGACATGAAACCCTTAATTCTGGATATGTTCTTAAGTTGATAAAAGGCTGATTTGGTGACTGATTTGATATGATTGTTGAAGGTCAGGTCTGAGTCTATCACACACCGAGGTTCCGGACTTGGTCTTTAGTTTCTAGAGACAGTGACTCAAGATGTTTACTGACAGCAAACCTCTTCTCTTTGTTGCCAAACACAATGACCTCAGTTTTTTCTTGATTTAACTGAAGGAAATTTTGGTTCATCCACTTTTTGACTTGCTCTAAGCAGTCGCACAATGACTCTATAAGACTGCAGTCATCTGGAGACAGTGCGAGATATATCTGTGTGTCATCTGCATAGCTGTGGTAGTTGACTTTAGAGTTCTTCAGAATTTGACCCAGAGGCAGCATGTACAGAGTGAACAGAAGGGGTCCAAGAACTGACCCCTGAGGAACTCCACATGTCATAGCCACTCGATCAGATTGATTACTTCCAATAGTCACAAAATAACTCCGCTCCTCCAAGTAGGACCTGAACCATTCTAGGACTGTCCCGCTGAGTCCTGCCCAGGTTTCCAACCTGTTCAGCAGTATACTGTGATCCACAGTGTCAAATGCAGCACTGAGATCCAACAATACCAGAACTGACACCTTGCCTGAGTCAGTGTTCAACCTTATGTCATTTAACACTTTAATAAGAGCCGTTTCTGTACTGTGGTGAGGTCAGAAGCCTGACTGAAATTTGTCAAGGAGTCCACTGGAGTTCAAGAAGTTACTGAGTTGATTAAAAAACACTTTCTCAACAATCTTGGCTATAAAAGGAAGATTTGAGATGGGTCTGTAGTTGGTTAAAATGGAAGCATCCAATGTTCTCTTTTTTAGGAGTGGCTTGATGGCAGCTACTTTTAAGGGTTTAGGAAACGTGCCTGATTGAAGTGAGCAGTTTATTATTTGCTGCAAATCTGTTTGGACAGAGCTTACAATAGTTTTAAAGAAGTCAGATGGCATTGTGTCAAGACAGGATGTTGATGGTTTAAGATGCTGGACTGTTTCTTCTATGGTTTTTTGGTCAACTGTATTGAATTCTGACATCATAGTTGATTGATTCCTAGGTGGTTTTAAGGATTGCGTCATTTTATTATTTTGCTCATTTATGTTGATATTTAGCCTTATAGATTTGATTTTTTCATTGAAAAAACAAGCAAATTCATTGCATTTTTCTGTGGAACAGAGTTCTGAAACTATCTGTTTTGGGGTGGTTGTCAGCTTATTAACCATAGCAAACAGAGCACGAGTGTTGTTGATGTTCTTATTAATCATTTCAGATAAGTGTTGCTGTCTAGCCCGGAGTAACCCGTGGTTAAAATTACAAAGACTTTGTTTGTAGAGGTCATGGTGAATTTGAAGTTTAGTTTTTCGCCATTTACGCTCTGCTTTCCTGCATTCTGTTTTCAAGGCCTTTACCATAATAGTGTTCCTCCACGGTGTTCGCTTTCTGCTCAAGATCATCTTATTTTTAACAGGTGCAACAGTATCCATGACATTTGAGAGTTTCAAGTTAAAGTTATCCAAGAGTTCATCAACTGTCTCTCCACTCGCAGTTGATGACATAGCTATAACTTCCATAAACTTAGCACTGGCATTCTCATTTATGTACCTTTTTCTAACAGACACACGGGTTAACTGACTGTTTGGAATTAACTGTAAGTCAGAGAACACACAGAAATGATCAGAGAGCGCCAAGTCCTTGATATCAACAGAAGAAATGTCAACACCTTTAGAGATAACCAGATCCAGTGTGTGGCCTTGAGTATGTGTGGGTCCATTCACATGTTGAAGGAGGCCAAAAGTGTCAAGTAGAGAGCAGAGTTCTTTGGCATTAGTGTCCATGTTATTGTCCATGTGAATGTTAAAATCCCCAGTTATGATAAAAAAGTTATAGTCAGTGCAGATAACTGACAGCAGTTCAGCAAACTCATCAAAGAAAGTTCCTGGGTATCTTGGTGGTCTATAAATGATTAGGAAGATAACTTTTGGATCCCCCTTTACTAAAAAACAGAGATATTCAAAAGAGCTAAAATCACCAGGTAAAATTTCTCTGCACTGAAAGACTGATTTAAAAATGGTGCCAACTCCCCCGCCCTTCTTACCACTTCGACACTTATTGATAAAACTGAAATTTGTTGGTGCTGCCTCATTGAGAATGGTATCACAGCTACATTCAGTCAGCCATGTTTCACTAAGAAATAAAAAGTATAGATTATAGGTCATGATCATGTCATTTACTAAGAGGGATTTGTTGGCTAGTGATCTGATATTGAGTAGGGCTAATCTCGTGAAGACAACAGGTGATACTGGTGTGTTTCGGGGTTGACACACTATATTCAATAGATTGGTAGATTTAACTGAACCTTTTTTATTTTTCACCAGTTTGACCACTTTTCTGTTACCTGTCATCACAGGGATTGAAAAGGCTGTCTGAACTCCATAGGGCCCTGACTTTATCTGGGGAAGAGCATTCTTGATATCAGTATTACAGCCTGGACCCGGCACATATCAGTCAGACTCACAGATATGATGATTCAGAGGAGGTGGGGGTGCTTGGTGACTTTGGTTTGAGGGTTGTTTCCAACGTGATGGACGTGGTGGAATGGGAGGGGCTGGATGAGGTGGGATGTTAGGGGGGAAGAATATGGGATTTTGGCGTGGTGTCAATTGTATTCCAATATTGAGAAAGCTCTTCATCCTGTCCGGGAAATCCAGAAGTCAGGAGTCCAGACTGAGTGGAGAGTGCTGGGGGCTGGGTGGGGTCCGGGGGGGCGAAGGCTGGGGGTTTCCCACTGGGGCTGGGGGAGACTCCGCCTGTTGGACTGCCGGGGCTGGTGAAGACTCCACTTGTTGGGATGTTGGGGCTGGTGAAGACTCCTTATCTTGGGGTGAGGATGATGACGTTGCAGGTTCTTTCTGGATCTGCTGTCCTCCATGGTCAGTCCTTGTCGCAGCGCCCTCACCAGAGCATTGTCCTATCTATCGTTTTGGATCGTTTTGTCCTGTCTCGTCCTTGATAGGGGCTGCTGGTGTGTGACGCAGAGAGTAAAAAATGTTGCAGCTTAGCAACTTAACTCCTGACTTGTTAAAGTGAAATCCATCTGCCTTAAAGAGGTGTCTGTGTCCCCAAAAGATGTTGAAATTGTCAATAAAGTTCATTGAATGAGCAACCCACATATCTTTGAGCCATCTGTTTAGCATCATCAGTCTGCTGAATCTCTCATCTCCTTTCCAAACTGTTGGTAGAGGTCCACTGAAAAACACCTCTGTACTTGTGCATCGAACTTTGTTTACCAGGTCCATAAAGTCTTGTTTTAATACCTCCGATTGTTGCTTCACAATATCAAGGGCTCCTGTGTGTATGATGAGAGATTTCAGTGTCGGATACTCAGCAACAATGTCCAGGATCTTCTTTGAGATATCAGACACCATGTCGTTACTAAAACAGAGTATTTTGGTCTTTTTCTTGCTGCAAAAACGTTTTATCTCATTCACAGCTCTGTCACCCACTATCAGAGTTTGAGGCCCAGTGGTTAGCTCTTTCTGTGGCCTTGTAGCACATAATTTAGCCTCATACCTTTCTCCGGTCTTGGGAGATGAGCATTCTTTTGGAGAGTCAGGATTTTGAGAAAGTGGAGCAAATCTGTTCTCTAGCAGAATTCCTGTGTCTTGTGGCAATTTACTCCTGGTTTTGGTGGTGGTCTCGGTCCATCGTTGCTTTTTCTTTGGTATCGGGGTAGAGACATTCCTGTGTGATAGTGCAGGCCACTCGGAGTCATTGTGGGTCTCCAGGTGTTGGGTTCTGCCTGATAACCGTCTTCCCACATCTGAGGGAGGCGATTTGTAGTGTTTTGGCTTAGCACCAAGGGAGTTCCAGGGAGGACTGGTTGAAAATTTTCCATTTACACCAGGCTCCTGCCGTGTCTCGGTGGTGCCAGTTAGCTTCCTGTTAGCCTGCTCCCTTTCAGTGTTTTGGGATACTGGCAGAGTAGTTTCATTCCCATATTGTCCATTTATCTCCACGTTCACTTCAAGCCGATTCATTTTTGTTTCCAGTATTGCTATCTTCTGGAGTAGCTTGTGGTAATCGTCAGTGGAAAAGGGAGGCATCTTGCTGCTAATTAGCTTCAGTTAGCTGAGCTCCTCCAAAAGCAGGAAGCTGCAACGAGATTTCCACACGACAGTTTCCAGATGACTTTCTGATAAAAATTATTAAAGAAAGTCTTGGTTCACTTAAAAGAAAAATAATAAAATCATATCCAAGACTTGTGGAAAGAAGTAAAATGTTTTAAAAGCAAATAAAGCAATAAGCAGCAGGAGGAAGCAGAGACACGTCTGCACTCTTCAGAAGCAGGAAGTAGTAAGAAGAAAAAAAAGTAGATAAAAGAGAGACTGAGTTGCATAATGCTGCCTTGACTTTGTATTTTGGCACCAATAAACGTGGTTCCCGAGGACGGCGAGGCAGAGGTCGGGGAAGAGGACAGTGGCCCCGCTCCGATGCTTGCCATAATTGTGGACAGTTGGGACACTGGAGAAATGAATGTGCAGAGTAATTGCAGCAACCTGACAACGGCTACTGACGGGTGGAGGACGGGACCCTGGATCCGGCTGCCACTCGCATTGAGGAGGGATCTCTCAAGGGGCGTGAGAACACACACACAGACACACACACGATTGCATGATGATTCTGATTCACATAGGTTGCTTACAGAGGCCATCGTACACTTAGAAGGTGCCACCGCTGTTTTATCAGGCACGTATCTTCATACACAGACCCCTGCTTTTAAAAGAATGCCTATGTTTTCTATGATGGTGATGGGTGAAGAAATTTTTTTTGTTGTTGATTCGGGAGCAACTCAGCCTGTTTTATCAGCTAAATGTATCAACGAGAAGCCAAAACTTAGTGGTCGCCATGTTCATTCTGTCTCTGCTTCAGGTCAAACAGTTAGAGAAGGCTTCTCGGTTTCCTTAAAATGTTCCACTCATTAGGGAGTGGAATTTAAATATTCTTTTTTGGTGTCCTTTGTGTCCTTTAAATTTGATGGGTAGAGATTTGATGTGTAGATTAAAAATAGCTATTACTTTGACTTCGGATGGACTGACAGTCCAGACCCAGGATGACTTTGACTACACCGCAGCATATTGGACTCAAAATCAATCTTTGTATGCATATGAGTGGAACCTTCCAGCTGGGCCTGCATCCCAGCATTTTGTCACATTAGCAGTAAATGCTGTGACACCTGACAGTGAGATAATGGCTGCAGATGATTTGCATTGTACTTCATATGTGTCTGATGGACCTGATTTTGAATATGAGGACAGTTGGTGTAAAATTACAGATGAGAGAGTGCATCTCTCTGACATGTACTGGAATGATCATACAGCAGCTTTATCTGTGACTTTGACTTCTGAACAGCTGAATTTATTTCAAGCTTTTGGCTCGGTGCCATACCGAGCTGTATGTGTTTTCTGTCCCTGTGTTGGCTAAGGCTAACAATATGGAATGGAAGGATGTGGGGATATTTGTTAACAGCTGTCTCCTCGCCACAGATTGGAGGGAGACAGATGTTCCATATGTGTTTGTGTCTCCTTCTCAAAATGCTTTTAAAAGGTATTGTCCCACTGTTGTTGCCTGTAATCGTACAGTGCAGCTGATTTCACATTCACTATTGTTGGCTACTGCTTCTTCTGCTGATGCAGATCTCGCAAAGCTGCCTATTTCATTGTGGGCAGCTCATAAATACGATGTTGGCCTTATTAAAGATTGTGAACCAGTTGATATTATTGTTTTACCCGTCTTTGTCAGGGATACACTGAAAGTCCAACTATTTTTAACACAGCATTGAAAGAATCTCTGGCTGATTTGACTCTGACTCCTGGAACTGTTGATGATTTATTACTTTCAGCAGAATCTGCGGATCAATGTAGGACAGACATGTTGAAACTGCTTCAACATCTTCATGGAAAAGGTCACAAAGTTTCTAAATCTAAAATGCAATTTGTGCAGGAAGAAGTGACGTTTCTTGGTCATGTTCTCTCACATGAAAGCAGAAAACTGTGCTCTCAGCGCATTGACACAGTTCTGAACATTCCAAAACCTCTCACAAAGAAGCAAATGATGGATGAAAAGGCTGGTTTCATGTCATCTGTGTTGTTATAATCCCATGGTGATAAATTGCGACCAGTGGCTTATTATTCCAGTAAGCTTGATGCAGTCGCAGCGGGCCTACCTGGTTGTTTGCGCGCTGTTGCTGCAGCTGAGAAAGCAGTGTTAGCGTTACGTGACATTGTTGGATATAATCCACTGACAGTTTTTGTTCCACATTCTGTTTCTATCATCCTCCTGGAACAAAAGACGTCTCATTTATCAGCAGCAAGGTGGCTTAGATATTCCTCAATATTATTGGACATGCCTAACATTACAGTTAAACGCTGTACTACTTTAAATTCAGCCACACTTCTGAGGAGGATGGTAAAGAGTCATGACTGCACAGCTGTTTGTTCCCCGTCCTGATAACGGGACACCCCTTTGTCTAACCCTGGTCTTGTCCTGTATGTTGATGGCTCCTCCTCTCGTTCTGCTGTGGGTTTGAATTAACTGCTTTAACTGAGGCTTGCAAGTTAGCGGAAAGAAAAAACTGTGACTATTTATACAGATTCCAGATATGCTTTTGAGGTGGTGCATAATTTCGGAGCTTTGTGGAAAACATCGCTCCTTTTTAAAATCGGATGGAAAACCTATTTTGAATACGGCAGCAGATTCAGCAGCTAAAGTTGCTGCTCTGAGACCTCTGAATGAAACTTTCCTTTCTCTGACTGATCCACGTGCTGTTATGGTCCCTGAACTGCAATCATTTGCTACACCACGGGGAAAAGAAAAATGGCGAAAAGCTGGCTGTACTTTTGACAGCGGTTCTGGTTGGTATTTTTCTGATGGTAGGCCATGCCTAGCCTGGCTGACGCGTCCACAATCTCGATGAGATGGTGGTCTGGGAACTAGGTGTGCATTTTCTCGTATTTGAGGCGTGGTTTACGAATGCCTAGAGCCGTTTATTGGGCGCTACGAATGTCTATCAAATGACGTCAGGTTCTTCCCATGCTGCTTTGCGCGCGATTCAGAGCCAATTGTATCACTTATACCAGATGACGACAGAAATTCGACGAGGAAGAAGAAAAAAATGGAAAATAAAAGTAAACTTGCGCTCTAAGCTACTTAAATTGACAACAAAGTAGGCCTATATGCTATATTCTACATGAATTTTTATGTTGTAGAGTTGTGAATTTATTTTAATAATGGAGAAATTGAGCAGCCTTGCTTTGTTGTCTAGAGTAGTAGATCAACCCTCATCTTACTTTGAAGCTCCCAGAAGTGACGTCGACGTAGCTTTAGCAGCAGAAAAGCTATCAGGCTCGTGTTGATGATAATAATAAACTCCTGGACTACGTACAAACTTCCAAATACATCGTTTTGTGAGTACAGACCATATTTGTACAACTGTAGAAGTTTGGTGTCATGACATGTGATTTTAGTGTGGTAATTTTGGAGATACTGCCAGGGTCCGTTAGCGCTTGTACTAAGCTATTCGGGATAACTCGGTAACTCAGCTGATGTTCAGCCAATATCGGAAAAACTTCGGGTGGGCTACTTGGCTGGATGTCACGGTTCAAATGACCCTAGGGTGAATCTACTCCGAAATACTTTCTAAGGCTGCATTGAACGGTAACGTTGTGTCCGCTGTCATGTTGAATTAACACTCTACAAGCTTCGGTGTAGCGCATGGACGTCGTCATCGGCTTGCTGCCGCCGCCCCCCCCCCCCCCCCCCCCGTTCTGTGATTGGTTCCCAAACTCTGGCAAAAATAAGGGCGGTGGTTTCCAGGCTGACTTTGCAGTGAGAATGAAATCGAGCGCAAAGCAGCATGGGAATTCCCAGGCTAGGCCATGCCTGCCTAAACATTTTTTTCCTGGTTTGCTAAATGGACGCACGGATTAGATCATGCGTCTAAAGGAGGGATGCTGGATATGGTTAAAAACATTGATATTGGTTATGTTAACTTTTGTGGGAGCTCTAATAATATAAATTAAAATACAGTCCGTGCCCATGGTTCTATGAGATTAATTAAATGAATTTGGTAAAGTGAACCATTGATTAAAAATTCAAATGAAATTATATTATTAGGGATATAACGAGGAAGAGAAGGAAGGCATAGAGGATGTGAAATTCTGGTTGATTCAAGCAGAAAAGAAAGAAGGAACTAGAGAAATTAAACGCAGGGAAAGAAAAAGTTAGACCGAAGTGATGTTTCACAGAAAGGAAGATGATGGAATGATGGTTTGTGTGCAGAGAATGCAAGTGGAGCAAGAAAGTGATGATGATGGATATTATGATGGACAGATTGTTGTGAAAAGGAAAAAGGAAAAAGGAAATTAAGGCAGGAGACTTATTTGTTCTCAAAGGAGTTGGATCACCCCTTTATTGTTATATGTCAGCAGAAGCCTTGCATGTTACTCTTTGGTATAAAAATATCCCAGGACCCGATGAAGATTATGAAAAACAATTAGAAAAGAGTAACCCTGTAAAAATAACTTTGTTTCTCATGTATATGCGGATGAGAAATAGATCCAGAGCTAATTTGAGTCCTTTCGAAATCCTTTTTGAGAGGCCCGCAAACACAGGAGGAGGACCCAATACTAACTTAAGCATGCTAACAACTGCTCATTTTGAATATTCCATGTTGGAATATTGTAAGGTTCTGTCACGTTCTCTTTCTCTCTCTCATCAGACAGTGAAAGCTGCCCTACCCCCAGTGGCTGATAAACCCCTGCACCAGTTCCAGCCAGGACAGTGGGTGCTGATCAAAGACACCAGGAGACGTCACTGGAGAGACAAATGGTGGTGAGGTCCATTCCAGATTCTGCTGGTGACTCACACTGCCGTGAAGGTCCAGGGAAGAGACACCTGGGTTCATGCTACGCACTGCAAAGTGTTAACCACACTCTCTGAAAAGGATCTTGCTGAACCCCCTACCTAGAGGGGCTTCCAACAACCGCCCACCTGTACCAGACTGGTAACAGCCTGAAGAGCAGAAGCCACTCAGGAGAGGCAGCGGGAATTAATTTTTTCTTATTATTTTGTGTTATGATAGTGTTTCTTCTGTTTTATTACAAGAAGAAAGGACATCCCACTACGAGATTACAATGCAGTTGTATGGAGGATGGTCTGTTCCAATACTGCTGATTGGTATTGCGAGTATTCTGATCACCCCTGTTTTTATTTGGGAAAAGGTACAGCAAAGACAGTTTGTGATTAATCTGAGTAATTATCCCAATAATACTCATCAGCTGACTCGAAGAGAGATTCATCACTTCCCTGACTACCATGATCATGCTGATAACATCTGGTGGCAGCTGATGCATCAAACGGCAAGGAAAATAAGGAATGACAGTTGCTATGTTTGTTGTTTGACTCCACATGCTATTAATGATCAACCAGTGTTAGTACCTGTTCCTATTGATTCTGCTTATACTCTAGCTACTTTCTTCCCAGATTGCCAACATAACCAGCAGGTGGAGGTCATTTTTCCTTGGGTGAGGAATTATACCATAAGGCAAAAAAGAAATGTTAGTAGATTCTCTATTGAGACTAATTCAACATGCACAATAACAGGAACTCTGCATAGATTTCGAGGTGGTAGAAATCCAATAAGAGATCCAGATATTTGTATAGCACAGGAAGAAACCACACCTTATTTTTTGGGAAAGACAGAAGGTTGTAAAACTATTATACCTGCTTCATGTGCCTTAATCAACAGAAATAAATCCAGGCCATGCTCTATCAGAACTAATCCTTATACCATTTCAGGATCTTCAATCCCAGTTCCCTATTTGATAACTCTTAATCTTACAGCTTTACCGGATGGAAGTAAATTGTATGGTTATGCAGGTAAATTAACCACAGTCTCCATTACTTTTCCTAATAGAGATGGGTACTCGTGTCCTAAGAACATGGTTTGGATGTGTGGAAATACATCATATTTGTATTTGCCTGCTGTCTGATCTGGAGTATGTTATTTAGCTCATTTATTACCTCCTGGTTAATAAGGGTTAAAGCTATGGTAGTGAGACTGATTAATGTTTCCATGCTGAAAGTTGATACGGATGTAAACTTGATATCTGTTTGTGATGATTCTGCATTTGAGATAACAGACTGCATGGATGAGGATGGGTTTTATATTGTATGAAGACGCTAATGATGATGTAATAACGCTAAACTGTTTGGGGAGTCAAGACTAATGTTTGGCATTTTTATGGAATATATGAACTTAGACATATCCTTTAACATTACTGTTCTCCTCATTATTTTAGCTTTATTTTGTTAGTAATCTGAAGGACATTAGATCCGGGGAATCAAAACATGAAAATAACACATGTATTTGTTATTTTTTTTTTTTTTTAGTTTTCATTTTAATCCTTATGGTTTAAAACGATGGTTTTGTAGAATTTTATTTTGTTTTTGTGATTATCTTGTAATCAGAAGAAAGGATTGAGATGGAAAAATTCTTATTTCCCCATCTGGTTTTAGAAGTCTGTTGACTTCCTGATGACCCCAACTCATACTGTGATCCTTTTCTTTGTCATTGAAGGGAGAAGGTTCCAATACATCAAATGGGAGTTTTATGGTTGACATTTTGTGGGGAGGGTTAGCTCAAGGAAACCGTGAAAGACACCTCGTCTCTTATCTTGAGAAGAGTAAGGGGGTCTTTGTTTATTGTTCTTTGATCTTTGTTCTTTGTTCTCAACCTGAGGCTGAGATGACCCCCACTATATAAAGAATGAGTGTGACTGTGTTCTGGGCTCACTGTCTGGCAGAACCCAGACAGACTATTCAAACGCTATGTGCCTTTGAATAAAACTTAAAGAAAGACAAAATCTGGATTTTCTCTTATTATTATGAGTAGTCTTTTCACCCACTTTGATAAAAAAAAATCCACTACAATGCACCAAGCCTTGGACGCTGCTGGTTCGCTGGGGCTCACGTGTGCCTGAAAACGTCAACAACACGCGACTCGATGCGCGCTTTGAAGAATCATCAGCAGTTATGTCTTCGCTTTCTGACACCTGTATGTCCGAGAGACGAACAGGAAACTGGACAATTCCCTCTTCAGAATAAAAACTGTCCTTTTCGGCTGTCGGTCACGTGACTTTTTTCTTAAAGCGACACGCCCACTGAGCCCGACTCACCGGCACGACGGGCGGTGTGCAGAGCTCTGACGTCTTTTGTATTTTAGATTCTTGATTTTGTGACTCCAAAATGAGTTGACACACGCTGACAGGTGTCCATGAGTCGGGACAGATGTGGATTCTGATGGTTCTTTTCCTCAGAGACAGCCAGAATGGCCCCTTTTATCAAAGCTTTGCTTTCTTCTCCTGAACCGCGTTGGTTTCTCTGGGTGCATGCAGGCTTCAGAGCTCAGCGTTCACTGTAGAACTCGGATCATTGTTCTCACTCTATAAGCAGACAACTGTTTGCACCTGGTTCAGCTTTGTAATGTCCCTTTAATCATCTGATAAAAGCTGATCCTGAAATTAGTTGTAGACTGGAGCAGAACTGATTGGGGTAAAGAATATGTTCTTGTCTACAGGGATGGTCAGCCGTTATCAGAAGGCCAGCATTCATCTTTTAAGAAGCGGGTGGATCTGCAGGACAGACAGATGAAGCATGGAGACGTGTCTCTGATTCTGAAGGATGTGACGACTGAGGACAGAGGAACATATGAGTGTCCAGTCGTCCAGGAAGGAATAAATGATGGAAAGATATCTGATCCCATCAGCATCATCCACCTGGCAGTTGTTGAACCAGGTGAGTGTGAGTTTGTCTCTGGATCAGAGCTGAAGCAGCTTCCTGGTTGTTGATGTGAGAGTGAAACATCTCAGATCAGATGTTTCAGGTGTTTTCTAAAGATGTTGTTGATGAGACTCTGTAGAAAGCAGCTGGTCTGAGTGCAGTGATCACAGTGCAGGAGATGATGTGGGACAGCAGTTTGAAGAGGAAATGTTCTTCAGTCATCACCCACCTGACAGCTGGTAACCACACCTGTTTCTGACCTGCAGGGAACAGTCGGGGACATCATGGACTGGCTGCAGGTCTGTCAGCTGGGATCATTATTACAGCTGCTGCTGCTCTCTGGATCTCTCAGAGACACAAGAAGAAGAAATCAGACTCTCCTCCTGATGAAGCAGCTGTCCAACAGCTGCTCTGACTCAGAGTGTCTGATACTGGCTGTGTTTTAAACCGCATACTTCTCCCACTACTCATACTAACTTTTTGAGATTGTATGCGAGTTAGAGTAAGCAGAAGTTCCCGAATGCATACTAGATTCTCCGAAATGTTGGGCATGCATCATGAGGTCACTACTCATACTCAAACTACCTGAGATGCAACGTAACGTGACGTCGCCGATCGTCATTTCCTGCCAAAACGGCAGTTTCAAGCTAGCTACAACGAGGGTAGGTTCACTTCCTGTTTTCAAAACAAAAGCACCAATTGTATCGTAATGGCTTTCCCTGTGATAAAAGGCAAGGGGTATTTTATATAGTGAAAATAACTGGAAGTCCGTTGCTCACTGCGGCTAGCTATAGTAGCGCCGAATTCGTGGGAACAAAATTGTAAATAGCCGGTATTTTGTCAGGTTTTTAACACGTTGGGGATCTAAACGACTACTTTCTCGCCTGAAAATGTTTCAAATGTTGCTAAAGTTTACAGAGTTTAGAGCTCAAGGGAAATCAGCTTCAGGCCGGCTGATTTCGGCTCGGGCAGATTCCACTTTAATTTAAAGTCATTTTCCTCCGTCTCAGCTCCATCATGTAGACAGTCCAACCCTTTTTATCCACAGCCTCATTTATTGTTCAATTGCAAATAAACAATTGGATTAAATATTCACCGTATTGTGTATTTATTTACATTTTACTCAACATGTAACACTGTGAATATGTTTGATCTCAGGATGTTGAGAGAGACTTTAGTTAAATCTAGATTACAGCAGATTATCAGAAATGATTCAGCTGAACTCCAACACAAACAGCTCTGACAGCTACAGAAGATCCCGTCTGAGAAAAGGAGATGTATTTCAGATCTATACTGATTTATTTATGCTTTACATGCAGGTTTTATGATAATAACATGTTTTCATCTGCGTGCTTTCATCCTTTTACAAACTTTTGAAACAGCAACATGCAAAGAGCTCGTGGACTCTCAGAGTCGTTATAAATGACTAAATGAAATGAGTTTTAATGGACTTCTGAACACTTTGAGGGCTTATGAAGGTGTCCCTTTAGAGGTGGACATCCTTTAATCATTTTAAACGCAGGTTAAACAGTCATAAAAATAACCTTTTGTCTGTTCCTCCACACTTGACCTCATTGATAAACGCTGCGGGGTTAAAGAAAGATGAAATTAATTTATAATACAGCTGTGATGTGGCTCTGCAGCTCTGACAGATGTTTTAAAGATACTCCATAAAAAGTGAGTCAGGGGCTTTGACGTATTCAGCGTATACAGGCCACCATCAGGAGTTATTAAAGATCCGATCATGATCAGGGCCTGTTGTTCCACATGATAAAGCAAAAGATAAAAACCTTTACGGATGCTGTCAGAGGCTCCTCACACATTAAATCAGTGAGTTTGGAGCACGACGACAGAAGAATGTTACTTTAAAATGTGTGTGACAGACTCATGGTCACGATGATGCTCGGCTGTGCTGGTGCTGTGGTTTCTGGGCCTCAGGTGGAGCTAGGAATAAAAGTCCACATGTAAAGGTGGTTATTTCAGGCTCTGTCTTGTGACTCTCTGCATAGGGACAGCCACCCCTCACCTCCATAACACATCTGATGTCGATACTCTTTAAGAAAGACACACGTGATGACCACATGCCAATTATCGCTCTGGCTGCTTAACCTTAAATGGAAGATGTTTTTGAAGACTCGAGCCGGATCGTCTCTCCTCTCCAGAGCAGCTGAAGGTCAACAGAACCAGATGGAACCCTGAGGTTCCCAAAGCAGATGCCTCCTCCCCCGACTACACATCCAGATCCTGTCCATGTAAACCACAAACAGGGTCGGAGACGAGGGGCAGAACTGGTGGAGTCACCGTAAACCAGAACCACTTCCGAACCAGAATGCAGACACAGCTCTGACTGCGTTATTCAGTGACTGGATATCCTGTAAAAGTGACTTCTGCGGCACCCCCCACAGACTCCCTGGGGGTCCAGAGTCCAGAAAACACATGTAACACAACCCTATCCCTGGATGGTTAAACTCCCATGATCCCTACAGTAACTATGTGAGGGTAAAGATCTGGTCCACTGTTCCATGACCTGAACACATTTCTCCTCCTGAAAGGTTCAATAACCAATCAGAGCCCCCCCCCCCCTTTAGCCTTAAACTTTACCAGAGAAGTGTGATTTTCCCCAATAACAGATAATGTGTGAAAAGTAGATCCATTTCCAGGTAATAGCTGGAAAGCACAAATATTACAGTCTTACTGTGTAAGATTATTATTGCATGGTTTTTGTGTTGTGCTCACTCAGGCATGATATACCTGCTTTATGAAGTCAGATTAATGGAAAATAAATAACTCTAACCCTGAAAGGGGCTGCTGACTTGCATGGGAATTCACAAATATCACATTTATGTGACATGAGTAACTTAAAGCTGAGGGAAAAGTCATTAACGTAGCAAATAGCCCTGACATTGAGCCAATGCTACCACCATCAGGTCAAAGTGGAACATTTCCCTCAATAATTTTCACCCAGCCAGCTCCTATTCCACTAACTTCACTTATTATAATCCCTTAAAAAGGTTTTGTATTAAAACGACAAAGCTTTGTGACATTTCTCTCTTTAACACTGATGAAAACAGTGTTTTGCCCTCACGTTTGGAGAACATTACTGAAAAATGAGTTCAGTGTGACATAAAAGCAGCACTCCTGAGTGAGACCAACATCGATGAGGATGATATCGATGTCAGCTTCCAACCAGCAGCTGGAAGACCTGAGGGTGTCCTGAGCATTCAGCCTAAACAAACCTCAGCAGCTCTTCAGAAACCCGTCCTCCTGAGTTACTTCTAAAGAGTTAATACATGCAGCATGACCAGCCAGATCAGGAGTCGAGCGTGCACCCGCCCGGTCTCTACAACAAACTCCACGGCAGAGGGAGACCACTGAGTAAACACTCCAAACCTAACCCTAAGCCCCCCCTCCATGCCACGATTGGAAAAATGAATTTTTAATAATTTTTCCCAAAAACTTGTTGACCCTAAATTATACCATCATACTTTTCTTTTTTTATACCTATCCCTTCCACTTACCCTGAGCCTAGTCACAAGACCAGAGCTCTAACCCTGAGGTCAGCGTATTTTGAGTACAGGTAATTCACTTTTACAGGGTTATTATTACTTTGTACACTGGTGGATTAACTGAGTTAGTTCACTGGAAACTACACTATTGGGATAATAGGGTTCCATTGTTCACAGGGTCTCATAAATGTTTACCTTTTCTCATATGTTTTTTTTTTTTTTTTAACTTACGTTATGGTTTAAATACTTGGTCTTACATTGAGGTATTTTTCTATAAACCTTTCCCTTCCACTTGGCCCTTACGCTCCTCTTCAATCATCATCATCATCATCAACTTTATTATATAGCCTTTTAACACAGCCGTAGCTGAAACAAAGTGCTGTACAACACAAAATAAAACAAGGCTTAAAACACAAGAACAATGTAAAAACAACAATAAACAACAACTCTTCAATGCTATGCTGTGCTACTTTTTTATGCTATGCTATATGCCCTTTTATCCTATGCTGCGCTGTTCTATGCTAACTGTTCTACGCTAATCTTCTCTGCCCATCCCTCAGATTTCACCTGGAGGTCATCAGCTCTGTTCCATCACCTTTTGTCTTTGTGCGCTCGTTGTTCCTGCTCCTTCTCACCCGGAGATCCTCCTACATTTTTATTAATGACTTTATAAATGCCCGTTTGTCACAGTTGATGAGGAATGCCGCTGTTGAAAGGAGTATTTAGCATTTGGGCCCCGAGCAGACCTCCACTGATTTGTAATCATTAAAGTTATTTTAGCCTTAAGGAGTTTCTTTTGTTTTGTGACTGAATGTTACAAATGAAGACATTTCCCCATAACTTAGAGCCTCCACCTATCCTTCAGAGACTTTAGGCATGTGTCCAGGATGGCGAGGGGAAAGACTCTCAAACTCAGGGGCGCCTCAGGGCTCCAGGCTGGGACCTAAAATGTAATAAAATGTAATCAGCTGAAGTGTAGCAGAGACGAAGGTGTGGTAGAAACCTTCAGAGGTCTCCATTAGTGGGTCAGGCTGTTGTTTCTGTAGCTTAGCAACAGCTCAGCTGATGATGTCACACACAGCGTCAGCAGGTAACTCAGGTGAACTCTGTCAGCAGACAACATGGACAAAAATTCACAGCCAGCAGTTCAACATCTGGGGTGCAGAGACGCTCCTTCTCAGTGACACGTTCAGGATTACAGCATCTGTTTTTAAACAGCTCTGTGATCCTCCTCCTTTCCTGTTACTGAGGTCTCTGTCTGACAGTCCTGCGTAACAGTCGCTACAGCGACTGTCTTGCATTTCTGGTGGCTACTTCCTGTTCAGCCTGGACCATAGCGCCAGTCGCTAACACACAAAAGTCCCCGCTGATCACATCTATAGACCAAATTGGGATTTGTCGGTGAGATTCTCCCACTGTGAGCGGCAGAAAGCGCTTTCTAAGAAACTCTTAAGGACATAATAGCTGTGGGGACGTAGTTACCACAAGAACACAATACAACTCCAAGTCTGTGCTGAACATTTTCCACTGAAATGCTCAGGGTACGCCAAACACAGTCAGCTTAAAACTAAAGGGAACAAAAACAGGCTGAAGCAGGTTTAAATGATCAGCGTTTGAGTTTGTAGATACAATCCAATAAAGTATAAGGGTGTCGTGTGCGCACTCTGCCACCAGGTGTTCTGGGTAAGTTGTGTAGCCGTTGGGGCAGAAGAAGAAGAAGAAGAAGAGTTGTGGACTAAAACAACGTAAGCAGCGCAACTGAGAGCATTTGAGATTACAGCAGAATATCTGTTTGGTAAATCTGCTCAGTACCTGATTGTATGAGTAACTGAGCAGTTGTAGAAGCAACAAACAGATCAGTTCAGTTTTCTCGTGTTAAACGGTTCAATTCAAAGTACCGTTAGCCTGCTTAGCTGCCTTTTCCCTCAGTGCAGCCATGACGTTTGGACTAAAATGCGTTCACACATCTGATTCCAACACAACAGACATTTGAAAGAGTTTCACAGCTTGAAGTTGAGCCTCGTGCCCTTTTAGTGTTGGAACAGCCTTAACTTTCAGCTTCAGTCATGAGCATCATACAGCTGTCTGGGAAGTACAGGGAACAACTCCAAACCTTTTTCAGACTGCGTTAAAGATTTCTGGGTCTTTGGGGAAGATGATAAGGGTCAACTTTCCCTCGTAACCAAACACACATTTTCTTCAAAAATATCTGTGTAGCAAGAACATGAAAAGAATGAGAAAAGTTAACATCTGACCTTTAATGAAATGCAGAACAATGAAATGCAGAACAATGAAATACAGACGAGTAGCAAAGCTACTGTGTGGATCTTAACTTTAAACAAAACAAATATGTTCAGTATAACAGAATAAACATGTTTCTACTTTCAAACAGACTGCATTTTGTTCTGTCCATCAACTCACAATTGATGCCATGTTTGTCTTGAACGTCGGGAGATCCGTCCCCAGTTAAAGCAATCCCAACAAATTATAAAGCACTTTCAATGGTTCTTCAAACATGTGCTCCCCACAGAACATTCAGAACTAAAGTCCTAACAAGAGAAGGTGGTAATCCACAAAGAAGATTTTTAATCTGAACAAAGGCAAGGCTTCTGATTGGTAGTTCCTGTTGCTGCTCTCAGGTGAATGTTTGCTTATCTGCCGTAAAAATTTATGTTGATTTAAGCCAATCATTTCTCTGCAGTGTGAATACGTTGGTGTGTCTTTAGATGAGATAATTGAGTGAAAGCTGCCCCACACTGACCACAGCTGTATGGCTTCTCTCCTGTGTGAATACGTTGGTGCGTCTTTAGACTAGATAATACAGTGAAAGCTGCCCCACACTGACCACAGCTGTATGGCTTCTCTCCTGTGTGAATACGTTGGTGCGTCTTTGGACTAGATAATACAGTGAAAGCTGCCCCACACTGACCACAGCTGTATGGCTTTTCTTCTGTGTGACTATGTTGGTGCGTCTTTAGATGAGATAATTGAGTGAAAGCTGCCCCACACTGACCACAGCTGTATGGTTTCTCAAGATTCAAGATTCAAGATTCAAAGGTTTATTGTCATATGTTCAGTTAGAAACGTGTTTCCCTGAACAATGAAATTCTTTTCTTTGTTGCCCGCACTGGATGTCCAAATGTATAATAATAAAAGATAAGATAAAGATAAAAAAAATAAAAAAATTGCATGCAACAACAATATTCTTAAAGGTTTTTTAAATAAAATAGAAATATAGAAATAAAATATAGAAATCTGGCCTGTATACATACAAGACAGTTGCAGTAGGTGACCCCAAGTTCAGTCTTTGGCAGAGTTCAGTGATCTGATGGCAGTGGGAAAAAAAGAGTTTTTAAAACGGGTGGTTTTGCACTTCCCACTCCTGAACCTCCGTCCTGAGGGCAGAAGTGAGAACAGTCCGTGCTGGGGGTGTATGGGGTCTTTGATGATGGAGGCAGCTCGTCTGTGGACTCTCCGTTTGTAGATGCTCTGCAGAGATGGTTGTGGTGTTCTTGTAATTTTTGATGCAGTCTTTACCACACTCTGCAGGCGTTTGCGGTCTTTCACGGTGGAGCTGCCGTACCATACAGTGATCGAGGTGGTTAAGATGGATTCAATAATGCAGCTGTAGAAGTTGCTGAGAATCTTGGGTGACATGCCAAATTTTCTCAGCCTCCTCAGGAAGTACAGCCGCTGCTGAGCCTTCTTTACCACCTGTGTGGTGTTGAGTGTCCAGGTGAGGTCGTTACTGATGTGGACCCCCAGATATTTAAAGCTGCTCACCCTCTCCACCTCCAGGCCTTGGATAGACAGTGGCTCATGAGGTCTCCTCTCCTTCCTCATGTCCACTATCATTTCCTTGGTCTTGTCTGTGTTCAGGGTGAGGTTGTTGTCTCCACACCATGTCCCCAGGCTGTCCACCTCCCTCCTGTAAGCTGCCTCGTCTCCGCCAGTGATGCGTCCAATCACAGCGGTGTCGTCAGCGAACTTAAGGATGATGTTGTCGGGGTGAGAGGCGGCACAGTCGTGGGTGAACAGGGTGTAGAGGATGGGGCTGAGGACGCAGCCCTGAGGTGTACCAATGCTGGTGGTGATGCTGGCTGAAGTCCTGTTCCCAATCCTGACAGACTGTGGTCTGCCAGTCAGAAAGTCCAAGAGCCAGAAAGTCAGAAAGTCTCCTGTGTGAATACGTTGGTGCGTCTTTAGACTAGATAAATTAGTGAAAGCTGCGCCACACTGACCACAGCTGTATGGCTTCTCTTCTGTGTGACTATGTTGGTGCGTCTTTAGACTAGATAATTGAGTGAAAGCTGCCCCACACTGACCACAGCTGTATGGCTTATCTCCTGTGTGAATACGTTGGTGTGTCTAGACTAGATAATGCAGTGAAAGCTGCCCCACACTGGTCACAGCTGTATGGCTTCTCTCCAGTATGAATTATCTGATGATATCTCAGATTTGATCGTTTGATAACTTTCCCACAGTCCTTACAGCAGTGCCATCTGGATCCCTCTTGGGCTCTATGTTTCTGCAATGACAGAGTGGAAGAAGACTTAGATCCTTTTGAAGTTCACTTAAAAGATTTCTCTAAGCTAACCTACGCTAACCAACATATTCTTTTTTTTTTTTCCGTTCTCCAGTTAAATGGTGCATAGACAAACATCAGTGCACCAGATGGAGATGGAGCAGTAACTCACACCGTCTCATCTCTCACTGCTGGAACTAAATACACATTCACTCTCTTCTCTGTGTTTGAAAACGTCAGAAGCAGTGGACTACAACTTACAGCTGTCACTGGTATGTTGTCTCATTTCATCATTATAGACTTTATCATCTTTTCACGCCATCATTTAATTTCTTCGTGCTCCAATGCAAAATAAACAAGTAATTTTCATGACATCACCATCAATCATAAACATAACCCCTTTCTGTCCTTTTTTTTTTACTTTGTTTCTTTTCTTTTTTCCTTTTAAGAACAATAACTGTTGTAACAGAAGCAGACAATGAAACTGTAAACATTCAAATTAGGAAAATATTGTTTGCAAAGAGCAAAATCACAGAACTCAAAAGTCTTTTAGAGTTCAGTAACTCATGATTTCTGAACATATCTCTTTTCAAAACAAAGAGATTCTTCTTTTTTTTATTATACAATATGTTACAGTTACATTTTATACACCACCCCTTTTACCGTGAAGACAATAAATGCTATTGTTTCAATCTTGCATGACGTGCACGCCGTGAATTAGAAAACACGATATCATTACATCCACATTGCTTCGTTATCTCAAGTCCCGCAAAAAAAAAAAAAAATAATAATAATAAAATAAAAAAAAATTGAAAAAATAAAAAACTCCCCAAGCTTTAATGTATATTTACTTCTTGGTCTGACCACTCCCGAAATAAGCCCAATTTAAAACAAATAAAAAAAAACAAAAAAAAAACAAGACATCTGCCTCAAAATACATTCAGAAGTAGCATTTACCTAAATCAGAAAAGTATGACGATTTAGTGTATACCAACTACAAAAATGTCTCATATACAGTTAGTATTCTGCACAGAGTTGGGTCCCAGCACATACCTTTAGTTTTCCTCTGCAGCTCTCAAAGAGTGCAAACATTTGAGGCCAAATTTAGTAGAATAAGTCTGGCGACATTCTAGAAAACTCAATCGATCTCGAAGGAGTAGTAAGCTCACATCTTATCTGGTGTCGCCTGAGTGTGCTCGGAGTTCAGCTGCTTGTCCTGGTTCAGAACTATTCGTTTCAATTTTAAAAATACAAACATACTTTTACAAGTGAAATGAATATGTTTGAAGCTGCGTGGAAAAGTCAAGGAACAGCAGTGTTTGGGTTAATTATGAGATTATGCTGTCGTCAAATGAGGTACAAAATATCACCAGACTTATCATTTATCAGCTGTCAATGTCCATGGCTCCATTTCTGCTGATCCCTCATAGATACACATCCATCGTGTTGAGAATCATGTGACGACAGAGAGGGCAGTTCTGTTAGTATATAGGCTGCCTCATGAGGATGTCTATACAGTCTCTACACAGCCAGAGGTGTCTGCATGGCAACAGCACCCCCCCCCCAAAACCGGTCACCGCGATCGGGGGCTACTCCCCACCTCCACTAGGTAATTGAACCGATCAAAGGAGCCCAGAGAGAATTATCTAATTTGGAGGAAGAAGCTGTCTCAAGACTGATATGATCCAACAAAAGGTCTCTATATTGGTTAATGCAAAGATTTTTTTTATTTTTCCAATTTAAAAGTATAGTTTTCTTTGCAATACATAAGGCAGTGCAAATAATGTGAATTGACTTTGTCTCAAAGGTCATGTCATCTATATGGGCTAGTAAGCAAACTGATGGAGAGGGTGGTATTTTACATTTCAGACACTTTGACAAGTCTTCACATATCAAGTGCCAGAACCTCTGGACAGGTGGACAGAACCAAATTGCATGGATGTAATTATCAGGTATATTGCCTGTACATTGCGAGCAAGTGCTAGATGATGCAAAACCCATCCTGAACATCCGTTGACCTGTATAGTGTACTCTGTGAAGAATTTTATATTGTATCAATTGTAAATTAGGATTTCTAAGCATTTTAAAAGTTCTTAAACATATCTGGGACCAAAGGTTTTGGTCAAAGTTGACTGACAGATCCGTCTCCCATTTCACAATGGGAAGGGATATTGATTTGTCTATGTTAGACAATGCCCTGTAGATTTTTGACAGTAATTTGGGAGGTTGAAGAACTCTAATACCCTTGATGGTATTTCCAACCTAGTTTTATTGAACTTAAATTTATGTTTTATTATAGATTTAATTTGGTGATATTCCAAAAATGTAGTTTTGTCCATCCCATTTTGTATTATTAATCTATTAAATGGAATGAAGTCTATCTCCTCATATATGTGTTTCAGGTATTTGAATCCTTTACACCCCCAACCCAGAAAGTTTATCATATTATTATGTTGTCGGATGTCAGGATTGTTCCAGATGGGTGTACGTTTGCATGGGATTAGTGAAGACTGTATCCACTTTAAGAAACTCCAACCATGCTGTCAGAGAGGAGCTCACATTGATGCTCTTGAAGCATATATGGCGTTTTATGTTTGAACTAATGAATGGAAGATCCAAAATCATTTATATTGTTGCATAGTGTCTGTTCTACGGCTAACCAGGATTCATCAAGAGGGTTATGTTTTATCCATTTTGAGATGTATTGTAACCTATTGGCCAAGAAGTAATGATAGAAGTTAGGCAGCTCTAGTCCTCCTTTATCTTTGGTCTTCTGTAATGTTTTTAAGCTGATACGTGGGGGTTTATCCTTCCAAAGAAATTTAGAGATAAAGGAGTCTAGGGATCTAAACCAATCAGATGATGGTTTATTTAGAATCATTGAGAATAAATAATTAATTCTAGGCAAAACCATCATTTTAATTGAAGCTACCCTTCCCATAAGAGATATGGGTAGAGATTTCCATCTTGCAAGATCATCCCCAACTTTCTTTAAGTGGGATGTGATTTATTTTCGTTAAATCTGCCAGTCTAGGAGAAATATTGATACCCAAATATGTAATATTCCCTGACTGCAGTTGTGTAGTAAGGGAATTGTTAAAAGAGCAATTTTTTGGAAGAGCTGTAGATTTTAGCCAATTTATAGAATAATCTGAAACCCTTGAGAAGGAGTTTATCAACTCAATAACCTGAGAGAGGGAGGTTTGTGAATGCTGGAGAAAAAGTAACACATCATCTGCATAAAGACTGATTTTATGTTCTATATTCTTGCATTTTATACCCTTAATACCAGTAGTTTGCCTGATCGCTGCAGCTAAAGGTTCTATGAAAATAGCAAATAGTGAGGGGGAAAGTGGGCATCCTTACCTGGTGCCGCTCTGAAGATAAAAGCTAGAGGATGTTTGGTTATTTGTCCTGATGCATGCTGTTGGGGAACTGTATAGAATTTTTAGCCAATTAATAAAACGGTTTCCAAAACCAAATTTAACCAAAGTTGCAAATAAAAATCTCCAGTTTACTCTGTCAAAAGCTTTTTCAGCATCTAGATACAGAATTGCAGTTTCAGTGTTTTTATTTTTCATTTTATTAAATTATTTAATTTAATAGAATAATCTATTAAATTAAATAATCTGCGTGAATTTGTGGATGAATGCCTTCCTTTTATAAAACCAGTTTGGTCCGGATGTATTATGAGAAGAGTTACCTTCTCTTATCTTTTTGAGAGGGCTTTACAAATTATTTTGAGATCAACATTGATAAGAGAAATGGGACGATAACTGGTAGGAAATACCGGGTCCTTGCCTGGTTTTAATAAGAGACTAATGTTAGCAGAATTCATATTTTTGGGAAGTCTGCCATTTTCCTCAGTTTCTTGCAGCATTCTGTGAAAGGCTGGTGCCAGGATATTCCAGAATTCTTTATGAAACTCTGCTGGAAATCCATCTGGGCTTGAATATGTTGTTGAACCAACATATTCTAACTGGACCTGGACAGACCGAGCCACACACGTCTCAATATCTCAGATCAAACGTGAACGCTGAGGGTGCATTTATAAGTGCCCTCAGTTATCAGCACTGTGCTCTGATGTGTTCTGCACACGTTCAGCTTTTTAAGCAGTAAACTCTTGCTTTTTGCTCTTTTACTAATTATTTTTGTCATGATGAAACTCTGAAAAGGAACTTGAGCTACAATATTTCTAAATGATGGAAGGAACCAGAGTCTTGTCCAAGTTGTTCACTTAAAGACCATGTAGAATGTGGGCTGAAAAAGGTTGATGCCCACTGGTTTAAAGGATAAAAGTAACAGTGGTGGTAATACATGACATTCTTTACACTAACCCTCTGTTCCAGCTCACAACTCAGAGGTCTGCAGCCATTCAGCTCAACAGCCATCAGGGAAACACAGTCCGTTTTAACTCAACCTTTGTTTCTCTCTAAAACAACTCTACAAACCTGTCATCTAACCATTAAAGACCCAGAATATTACCACCACCAGGTTCAATTCATGTAACCCAGAGACTTTAAATCCAAATAATGAAGATTAGCTCCTGAACCTCTCAAATCTGCAGACTGAGAGCCAGAAAACGTCCCACCACAACAATCTGCCCACTGATTTTCTTCCAGCAGATCATTCAGCCTGCAGCACATGTTGAGTCTACGCACATCTGGATCTGCAGCTCAGAGAGAGGAGATGAAACCAGGAAACACTTTGCTGTTTTTAACCAGGAAAAACACAAACTGAGCAACTGGAACATTTATTAAGTGACTCTAATATTGATATACTTGGAATATGTTAAAGTTGGTTGACACATTCATCATCATCTACAGCAGCTACCAGCATTCCAGGATATAATGTATTTAGAAAGGCTAGTGAAGCAGGGCGAGGTGGGGGAGTATTAATCTATGTCAGAGAGAAGTTTCAACGTGAACTAATAAGGTGGCCTAAAGACGTCCCAGATAGCAGTGGACTCCGGGGCGGATCCGCCTTCAAGCCGGGCAGGTCCGCCATCCTGATCAACTGCTCACCCCGTCTCTCCACAGTGTTATAGGACCCGTTGCGGACTCTAGGCGGATCCGCACATTGTACACGCTCTATTCAAACCTCTGCTTCAGCTGCATTCGGAGTTGGGCAGCGACACACCCCGCCCCCAGACAATGTACTGTGAAACAACGTAAGCGCTGCACACTATAGGCCAGTGTTTCTCAATTCCGGTCCTCGAGTACCACTGCCCTGCATGTTTACGATGTTTCCCTCCTCCAGCACACCTGATTCAAATGAATGGCTCCTGACGTGGGGCCTCCCATTTCTAGGTCTGAGGTTGCCGAGGTGGTTAAAAAACTCCTCGGTGGCAAGGCCCCAGGGGTGGATGAGGTCCGTCCTGAGTTCCTCAAGGCTCTGGATGTTGTAGGGCTGTCTTGGTTGACACGCCTCTGCAGCATCGCGTGGACATCGGGGGCAGTGCCTCTGGACTGGCAGATCGGGGTGGTGGTCCCCCTCTTTAAAAAGGGGTACCGGAGGGTGTGTTCCAACTATAGGGGGATCACACTCCTCAGCCTCCCTGGCAAGGTCTATTCGGGGGTACTGGAGAGGAGGATCCGCCGGATAGTTGAATCTCGGATTCAGGAGGTGCAGTGTGGTTTTCGTCCTGGCCGTGGAACAGTGGACCAGCTCTATACCCTCGGCAGGATCCTGGAGGGTGCATGGGAGTTCGCCCAACCGGTCTACATGTGTTTTGTGGACTTGGAGAAGGTGTTCGACCGTGTCCCTCGGGGACTCTTGTGGGGGGTTCTCCAGGAGTATGGAGTGCCGGACTCCTTGATATGGGCTGTTCGGTCTCTGTATGACTGGTGTCAGAGTTTGGTCCGCATTGCCGGCAGTAAGTCGGACATGTTTCCTGTGAGGGTTGGACTCCGTCAGGGCTGCCCTTTGTCACCGATTCTGTTCATAATTTTTATTAGAAATTCTATCTGTCTGAAGTATGACAGATTGTCTGTTTTGGAGTGTATCACTATGTGTATCCTGTCACATTACAAATTGTGATTATGATGGCGGATGATGACAACTTAATTGAAAATCTCCTTTTGTGATTACAGATTCTGTCAGAAAAAATCCTGTCTCTCGTGCTTCCACTGAACATGATGTCTGCAGGCATGCCATCCGGTGGTTCAACTTGGCAGCAGATAGGGGAACCTCAAGGAGACGCAGTACACACGAGGTTCACCCTGCTGACCATGTCTAAACACAGCATATCACATGTTATGCCAGTTCTTTTTTATTTATTTTTTCATTTAAATGAGTATGTGAGTATTAATAAATACATTTAAGAATTTCCATCAGATTTTTTCATGTTTTTTTGTATCTATTATCTTATTAGCCACTTGTAGTGATGTGTTGGTCATTCTGGTGTTTGTGCCAGCTCTTTTACGTGAACTCAATTCCACTTAATTGGTTAACTCAGTGCGTACTGAGAGGCGGAGCTTGAGGGCGGCTGAGCACAAATGGAGGAAAAGTAAACTCCCTGAAGACCTTCTTGCCTTCCAGTCTTTGCTTTCCACTTTATCCCCCTCTCTCTGCTGCTAACCCATTAATAAGATTGATATCCAATCTCCTTCCCTCAGCCCCCAGCTGTCCTATTTCTGTCCTATATTTCATCTCTAAAAAGGCCAGAGATACATTTGGTCTTACTACCCACTTTCTCCCTCTCTCCCCACTTCTCTCCTCTCTCTGCCCCACTTTTCTCTCCTCTGCCCCACTTCTCCCCTCTCTCTCCCCTCTCTCTCCCCTCTCTCTCCTCTCTTTCTCCTCTCTCTCTCCTCTCTCTCTCCTCTCTCTCTCCCCTCTCTCTCCCCTCTCTGACCCATCTCATTAACACGTCTTTGACATCAGGCTCTTTTCCTTCTGCTTTCAGGACTGCCAGTCACTCCTCTTCTAAAGAAACCAGCTCTGGACCCTTCAGAGATCAAGAACTACAGACCGGTATCCCTTCTACCCTTCCTGTCTTTAAACAACTGTCCTCTTACCTCCACCAGAACAACCTCTTGGACCCCCACCAGTCCGCGTTCAAGGTGGGCCCCTCACCTGAGACGGCCCTCCCAGCAGTAACTGACTCCAAACTGCTGGAGCTAACTCTCTCTCCTCTGTCCTGGTTCTCCTGGACCCTAACCGTAACCCTGGACCTGATCTGTGGCATCTGACCCAGGGAACCGCCACATCTTTCTCTCTACCCTGGAGGGAATGGGTGTCTCTGGCTCTGCACTCTCCATGTTCTCATCTTACCTGACAGGTCGCTCCTACCAGGTAACACTGAGAGGGTCTGTGTCGAAGCCACGTAGGCTCACCACTGGGGTTCCCCAAGGTTCGGTCCTGGGTCCTCTTCTTTTCTCCCTCTACACATCATCTCTTGGTTCTGTCATCCACTCCCATAACTTTTCCTACCACTGCTATGCAGATGACACCCAGCTGATTCTGTCTTTTCCCCCTTCTGACACCCAAGTGAAGCACGCATTGCTGCGTGCCTGGCAAACATCTCGGGGTGGATGTCGATGCACCACCTTAAGCTCAACCTGGACAAGACTGAGCTGGTGTTTCTCCCGGGGAATGGCTGCCCGTTCCGAGATCTGGCCATCACCATGGATGCCTCCGTGGTGACGTCAACCCGGACCGCGAGGAATCTGGGTGTGACCCTGGGTGTGACCCTGGACGACCAACTGTCGTTCTCGCCAAACATGGCATCAGTGACCCGTTCCTGCCGATTCCTCCTCCTCCTAAGGTGAAAGCAGATTCTATATTGAGGCCATAAATGGGGCAAATGGTAATTAAAAGCTTACTAGTTCTTACTAGTGACCTTTTAAAGACCTATAAACAGGCTCTTGCTGACCCAGTTGCACATCTTGTAAATCTATCCATAAAACATGAACGGTACCATCGACATGGAAGATTGCTCGGGTCACCCCCGTCTTTAAGGCCGACAAAATCTATCGACCCATAAGTATTTTACCTAGAATTTCCAAAGCAGTGGAGAAATTGATTACCACAGAACTCACTGAACACTGAAACAATGGCCATGCCACTCTTCATCCAATGCAGTTTGGATTTAGGAAATTCCATTCAGCAGAGACAGCTACCTGTTATTTCCTAGAAAACTTAAAGAGCTTGTTGGATAAGGGTGGCTTTGTAGCTGCTGTATTTCTTGATTTAAAGCGTGCTTTTGACACC